>NW_022475562.1:0-41432 GCF_009193585.1 Aspergillus caelatus
TTTTTTCTATGAGGACTCAAATCGACTGATCTTGGGTTCTTCAAGAGTCAGCTATATAAATCAGATATTCCAAGTGGTAAATACTTATTTATCCTATTCTATTCCACATAGTAACACCTGACTCATGGAGCCAATCAGGCTTTGCCGTGCGTAATCGTGCAAGGGTACTAAGTGGTGGATCATTCTGAACAATCCGAGCGTCCAGGTCAGTGTTGCTACCTTGCTAGACTTTTAGTCAATGCTGCTAATCTCTTCTTGGCATGAACCTTGAGTATAGCTTAAACAGCTACTTCCAATGAATCTAGAGGTGCGCTGAGAAGACAATATAAATCTTCTGCATTTATTCTCTTTGGTGACTTGTATCATGACACCCTACTCTACCTAACCTGTTGTTATAGGCTATCTCGAGTGAACGAAAGCCCTGGGTCTGTTGTATCAATTTTCCAGGAGTATGAGGAGTGGCTCCAATGTAGAATACCATGGCATTTTACGTGTTCTTTCCATGATGATGTGGAGAGTGTCAGCTTGTGAGTAACGGTGGGTTATATGGTCCAACGTCCTCTGACAATTCAGCTGGTTGATAACAGCAATGGCAAGGACTTGTTGTCTTCCGAAGAATTCAGATCTCTGAGGGATGAACCACTGGTAAGTGGCTTGTTAGCTGGCTCTTATTGCCATTTTTTTTTTGACCAATCTACACCTGTCCCATGATAAAAGTCTTATCCAGTGGAAGTAGCTATCAATGATCATCAGAACATAGTTGGGATTGACACAACGCTCACCCTTTGGTGTTGTTGTTAGGTCTTTGCCTGATACTCCAGGAGTCGCGGTAAATATGGAAAAAGTCCATGATGATGCTAATTTATCCATACCTATACGATGATAAACACGTGCAAGTAATTTGCTCCTCCTTATGAGTATGTATAATTTCCAGTGTGGCGTCTTGCGACTGACCGATTGGTTATTAGCATGATACTAATTATACAAGTTCACATTATCACGGCGATACCACGGCGAATTAACAAATTTCCGCGCAGGAACCTCCGGATGGCCCATTAGGCTCTGGGCCATGCATCCCATCCTATTTATTCCCCGAGCCGACTTGAAACATAAGGTTGGCTTGGCAATTCTTGGAATCTCTTGGCTCACTGTCGGTAATTTGACCCTGCGGGATTTGGCCTGCGGTTATCACCCATTCCCGATGATATCAAGGACTGGAGATCACTGTAGTTTAGTATTTTGAGCAGTATCAGAGCACTCATCGTACATATAAAGCTTATGTCAACAAAAAAAAAATAGCAATTAGCCCATAAATTTTCTGGAATCACGGAACGTCTCTCTCTGCGGCAGGACTTCCCGCTTGTCCGTTCCACGGTCACTAGTTTGACGGTGGAACTAATGCTCGTACCGTCGTCTCCAGTAGCTGAGCTTGCTCCGCCACAGAGAAAGGTTCCGTTAGAGTGAAACAAGTAGGGTCTCTAATATAGCTAAATAGCCAAAGAAGCCCATTAGAAGACCAGGGCTCTCCCCCGTTATTCCCAATTGGGTAGACAATGCCGCAATACATATTATAGCCCTTGGTTGTGTGAGGCCTATCGTTACCAGACTTGGCAGGAGTTGATCCGGGATCAGCCCGAATCAGGAGTCAAGACCCTTTGGATTATCTCACCACACGGACCTGGAAATTTCCCTTAGACACTAACTAGTTATTGAGGGACAAAACTACTGGCCAATTACCACCAATCGGATGTCCGGAGAAACCCCAATTGTCGCGGGCTGATACTCAAAGAAGCCTTGATCCTTCAGCGCCAAACAGACCCTGCCAACTGAAAGGTCGGCAAATGCTCAGCGGATGTAGGTTCGAGTGGAGACCCATCCATAGACCCCATCCAAAGAGCTCAGGGTCGTGTTCTAGTGGACTTCTAAGCAGAGCTTCAAGCTGACCGCTGTTTCGCCTTTACACCCAGCATGTCAACCATACCGTGGGTGGTAAATTGAAACAAGACATACCAAGACCATTAAATTGTTCATTCAGATGTGAACAACCAATTCTTGGGTCTGTATACCCCTGGAAGAAGTATAAATTCTTCATCATTACCCTTCTCAGAGTCTTTCAGACAAGGAGAGCAACAATCACATCAAACTTCTCTTCGCTATCAACCATTCCTCGCATTCCACCATGTACCAGAAACTTCTCCTCGTTCCCCTCCTCCTCACCTCGGCTCTGGCCAGCCCTCACGATGCCTCTTCGCACCAGAAGTTCCACCAGCTGAACGAGCGCGCCGCATTCCCCATTCCCGCTTCCAAGGGCAGCCAGACCTTTAAGGAACCTTACTACGTCAAGGGTACCTATGATGGTGGCATGAAGACCTTCGGCCGTGGTGTCAAGTGTACCGGTCAGAAGGAGGGTGGCGACAAGGACGCCGTCTTCATCGTCGCTGATGGTGGTATCCTTCGCAACGCCATCATTGGTGCTGACCAGATTGAGGGTGTGCACTGTGAGGGTTCTTGTACCATTGAGAACGTCTGGTGGCAAGAAGTCTGCGAGGGTATGTTCATTCGCCATCTCACCTCTTCTCTCTCCTATTCATAGTGTTCAACGAACTAATAAACATTTATAGATGCCCTCACCTTCAAGGGTACCGGCAACGGCGTCCACAAGGTCATTGGCGGTGGTGCCCAAGGTGCCGATGACAAGGTCATCCAGCACAACAGCGGCGGCTCTGCCATCATCCAGGACTTCACTGTCCAGAACTTCGGCAAGCTTTACCGCTCCTGCGGCAACTGCAAGAAGCAGTTCAAGCGTACCGTGCAGATCAGCGGTATCAAGGCCAGCAACGGCAAGACTCTTGTCGGCATCAACCCTAACCTCGGCGACTCGGCCACCATTGACGGCTGTGCTAGCAGCGTTAAGGAGATCTGTGTCGAGTACGAGGGTACCGACAACAACGGCAAGGAGCCCAAGAAGGTTTCCTCCGGCTCCAGCAACACCTGCAAGTTCAAGGAGCCCTTGGCTAGCTGTTAGATGATATGGTTGGGGACCAGGGAAAACCTAAAGAGGTGAAGGTCTTAGCTGTGGTCGACAACAATTTTGTATTTTTAACTTCCCATTCATTCGTTTCTAGTTAGAACCATACATTTATCAACCGAACACTTTAATAATTCTTTAGTATTTCTCACATCAGGTGTATTCATGAGCTACGTAGAAGGATCTACAGGAGACAGCAATTGCAAGCCCATCCAATTCCAATCGAGAGCGCCCACAATAGGAGTAATTCTTAAGTGGCAAAGAATCCAGACATGTTATATCCATATATACTTGCGATTAGTTACCAACTACCAGCCATCCGTCTTGTATTTGCTAAGTACAACACATTCCTTCGCTAGGGAATCCCAATTTGGCGAGACTCATGAAGCTCTTTGATAAATCCAAAGATGCTACATCACTAACTCTAGCAATTATCCAATGAAAACCCGAGGGCAAAGTTTTCAGAAATGCCAAGATCCAACAACGAAGCAATCTTCCTTTTTCCTACCCTTTTCATAGAAGTACATCGAAGATTGCTTAGAAATATAGCATCACTATCGAACACGATAATTATATGAGTCATGTCACAATAAACAAACTTGTATTTATAATCAAGATTACCAACGATCGTGGTGATTCTTCTAGCAGCTCGTTTTCAATTACAGATGCCAAGCGTGAATACGAGGCCCAATCACTTGGTACGAAGCACGATGTCGTTCCCTTGCGATTTTGCTAGAAATCATGCATAGGGAAATAGGGAGCCCCATCAAGCCTGCGAGGTATAAAGGTTGGACTGAGGCCAGGGAATAAAGGGAGCAACTCTATCGAGGAAGCCGTCTATCTCTAGCAATCACCAACGACTCTCCAATTACTACGGACGAAGTCTACTGTTTTTGATCTTTTGACATTCTTTCTTTACGAAAACAAAACCAATGGCATCATACTCGGGCAAAAATGTGGTCATCATAGGTGGTAGCCATGGGATCGGTCTATCAACAGCTCAGCTTCTAGTTGACGAGGGTGCAAAAGTCCTCGTCACCGGCCGTAGCCCTGAACCCATTGAAGCAGCAAAGCAACAGCTGAAAAATAAGGCCGAAATTGTGCAATGCGATATCACTTCCACCGCGGCCATATCTAATCTTGTTCAGACGGCGCAGTCCTCTTTCGGTTCTGGACAAGGCATCGATCTTCTGTTTGTCAACGCTGGTTATGCTTCTCTGGAGCCATTCGCTACCGTGTCAGAAGAGTCCTTCCGACGAACATTCGACACTAACGTGTTCGGTGCCTTCTTCGTCGCGCAAAAGCTATCCCCTCTCCTTAAAGATGGCGGTTCCATCGTATTCACCACCTCGGTCTCAAATCAGGTCGGTATCCCTGGCATGGCGATATACTCCGCCTCCAAGGCTGCCGTCCGGTCGTTTGTACAGACATTGGCAGCGGAGCTGGTTGGTCGGAAGATCCGAGTCAATGCGGTCTCCCCCGGTTTTGTGAAGACCCCAACGATGGGTGTTGCAAGTGCCTCGAGTGATGATCTACGGGAGTTCGAAAACCAGGGTGTTCAGACTACACCCCTAGGTAGGATTGGAGAGCCGATCGAGGTCGCGCGTGCCGTTCTGTTCCTCGCTTTCGAGGCGACCTTCACAACGGGCTCGGAGGTGACACTTGATGGTGGGCTGGCGTTATTGAAGGCACATTAGTGGTGTTCTGTTGAATCTGGGCGAGGAAAAGCTACTGTGGGTTTTACTGTACGTATGCTATGTAATGTAAAGATAAAATGAAGGTATTATTACAAAAGCCTAGAAATAACCTTTCTCTGTGACCATCTTCCCAAAATTAGATTGTGAGCAATCAATTGTCATCAATTGCAGCTTTCCCCTTTAGTGTATATCTCCCCGTGAGAGCTGATAACCAGGGTCATGTAAACATCATTTAATCATATACACACTATGTTAATATATGAACTATCAGAGATAAGCGGGCGTTACATCCTGTTAGCGTCACTGTCTCTTGCACATCTGACTTTCACGAAGAAAAATATTCGAGTTTGTTGTCACCTTCATCCTGGGCAACAGATTAGGAGGGGCACGCTTACAAGACGCGGAAGTGTAAAGTAGTAATGGAATCAAAGGTTCATTTGCTATATGCTACCATAAAGTAATGAGATGAACAACGAGAATTGGTTTAGCACAGCATAGAATGCTAGCAATCCATTAATCCAGAACCTTCTCCACCTCAAAGTATTTAATGAGCGCTGATAGATCCTCACCCCCATGCCCCTCACCCACTGCTTTCTCTATCAACGCCTTCATTGGAAGGATCATCTGCGAGGAGACCCCCTGCTCCTCGCCAGCTTTGAGAATGTTTTCTACTCCGGCCAATTGCATTCCCAGGTTAGACCCCTGAGTGGCATAGTCACCCTCGTCGAGCTGTTTCGCGATAGAACTAAGATATCCCATCATTGCCGACAACCATGGAGTCAGAAGCGGCAATAGCCCGATAGCGGTAGTACCCTTCTCAGACTTGACCAGAGCAACTGCATGCAGAAACCCAGAGAAGAGACCGTACATTCCCGACAACAGAGCTAAATCATGCAGAGAGGCAGACCCTGCATCGGTACCGAGAAATTTACTCATTCCAAGGAGAGATAGGTGACTTTCAATGCTCTCGAATAGCTCAAAAGGCCCTCCACTGTAAAGCAGGACAGCGAGCGGAGAGCCAATCATGGTGGGAACCGCCATAATGCCGCCGTGGATGTAGTGTGCTCCGTGGGAGGTGACAAAATCTGCGAGTTTGCGAGCCTGGTTTGGCGTCCCATTGGTAAGATTGACAATAGTCTTACTGGGCAAAGCGTGAAGTGCATCCCGTAGAATGCCCTCGACAGCTTGATTGTTAAGGAGGCACATAATGATGAGGTCGCTGGCGTTTAACCCCTCCGAGATTGTAGAGGCTAGCTGGGCACCCTGCTGAACGAGCGGAGTTGCCTTTGCAGAGGTTCGATTCCAAACGGTTGTTCTGTAGCCATGTTCGAGGTACTTGGCTGCGAGGGCCGTTCCCATGGCTCCGAGTCCGAATATGCTTATGTGCTTAGACATTGTAGGGTACGGGTGATTGTGTTTGTCTCGTTCGGAGGCTGGAAGTAAACCATCATCACAAACCCATTTATATGCACACAGTTCTTAGGAAAGCACTATCAGTGCATCTTGTTGTGACTCAACGCTGATTTGAAATCAATGATTAATAAGACTATATTCTCCCTGCTTCCAGGTAGCTCAACTCCTATATCGAAGCTCGTATTCGAAACTTGGCAATAAACCCCAATTGAGGCATGCCACGGTTCCCAAGTAGAATTTTCCAGTTGTCTTCTAGTATTAGCTTGGTTAGATGTCTTTCGTTGTGCGTCCTTTCTAAAGCTGAGAGTTAGCCTATGCGAATTTGCCAAATTCATTAGCTAGCTATAGAATATAGGCCCTGCGAGGTATGGTTTGCATATATATATTTTGGACTTGAAGTTTGGCATTCTCGGTACATCAGGCAAAAGCACCTTAAATAGTACACCAAACTAATTCCAAAGCTGTTTTCAAGGCGCATAGTAGTTGTATCATGCTAGAGTCCGGTTTATGGTAAGGTTACTGTCTTTGTAGGACCTATCGATGTGCAACCTCTTTTGGGGAACATTCTGCATTATCTTAGGCTTTTTGCAACAAACATTTACGGGATATATTATTAATTAGGTAAGAAAAAAAACAACAACTGGCCGGCTGGCCCAATGGCAAGGCGCTTGACTACGAATCAAGAGATTGCAGGTTCGATCCCTGCGTCGGTCATTCTTTTTTTGTTTGTAGTTTTTACTGCATCTGGCCCCCCCCCCCCCCACACTTCGCCATAATACCCATAAACACTCGCCTCAAATCCATCGCTCGCGTATAACTAACACTAATTAATATTTGGCCCCAATGAAGCTTTACTGGGCCCTGAAAGTCTCTATTTTTCCGACTTCCCAAAAGCTACCACTTAAAATTCTGATAGCGCTATCTTAACGATATGATCATACCTTCATTTCTTTGTTGCTGACTGATTACTGTAGGTTGTTGGCACTCTAGACGATGGTACACTCCTTGTAGCCGGGTATTAGACGACTCCGTGGGATGTACACATCGGCAAAGGCATACTAGTAGCATCATGGTCGATGGGGTCAATCTAGGCGCAGGATCTTGATGCCGATCATATCTCCATGTCCAGCTTTCTTCCGGTGGGAAATGATCCACCCACTGAACTACTGTGTAGGTTTTTCCTCGGGAGTATATAGGTACATACTTTGCATCGTAGTATACCTTTAGAACCAGGTATTATCAATTGTAACTCAAGTACCATGTACCCGTCTGATGTTCAATTTGTTGTCGGTCTTTCCGGATATTTCGTGAAAGACCTCCAAGCAGTTCGACAGAGCCCAACATATGATCCACTAATTGATAACATACCCCCTCAAACACCCGGCTTCAAGAGCGTGGTACAAGCCGGTCAAGCTATCTCTATCCTAATTCATCTCCCAGATGGTACAATTGCAGTTGGCGACTGTGCCGACGTGATCTTTTCTGGAGCTGCGTCTCGGGACCCCCTCTTCATCGCTGAAGAGCATCTCCCTATCTTAGAGTCCATCGTCAAGCCTCGACTCCTTGCATGCGACGTTACTCAATTCCGGAACAATGCAATTATAATGGACGGGCCATGGCCTGAGTTACAGCATGATAAATTGCACTCCGCTGTTAGATATGGGGTTACGCAGGCGCTTCTCGCGGCCACTGCATTGGTGCATCGATGCACCATGGCCGAGATCATATCGCGCGAATGGGGGACCGCATTGTCACGTCATCCGATTGACATCCTAGCCTCCTGTCACCGGAACGATCATTTACAATTGGACCGCATGATTATGAAACGAGTCGCAATGCTTCCCCATGCCTCCTTCGTGCATGTCCATGACATAGGACCCCAAGGCAAAACGTTAATAGACTACATCAAGACCGTATCTCAACGGGTTCAAGAGCGAGGAAGCCCTGGATACCGTCCACGATTTCACTTCGACGTCTACGGAACAATTGGTGATCTATTCCCCGACAATGAGAACTTGGCATGTTTCCTGGGCCAGCTACAGCGATCCGCCCAGCCATACGATCTGCTCATTGAATCCCCAATCATCGCACCCACTCAGTCCGAGCAAATCCGACGACTAGTAAATCTGCGGCAACTCCTGCGAAAGCGATCGATCCACGTCCAGATTGTCGCCGACGAATGGTGCAATACGCTGGAGGATATTCGGAAATTCGCTGATGCAGACGCCGTGGATTACGTGCAGATCAAGATGCCTGATCTGGGAGGGGTACATAACAGCATTGACGCCGTACTTTATTGCCAGGACAAGGGCGTGGGATGCTGTCTTGGAGGATCGGCCAATGAAACTGATGTTTCTGCCCGGGTTACGGCGCATGTTGCCTTGGCCACGCAACCGGGCTTCCTGCTCTCTAAGCCTGGGATCGGGGCTGATGAGGGCGTCATGATCCTTACCAATGAGATGTTGCGTGCGTCGGCCTTGGTGTGGAGGACAAGGATGAATAAGTTGTAAAAGGTTGGGATGGGAGACGGTGGCTACCTGAGCCCTGATGTGTGGGACGGAGGTCGAGTTGATTGATTAGTAGCTGTTGGTCAACTGAGTATACAATTTAACCCATCTACCCCTCTTCTTATTTATGCAGAACCCCCTCTTTCTGCTATTTTAGTTGCATGTACAGAGTAAATTTGACCCTAACAGTGGATGATTTCACCAAAGGATATGGCATGTGTTGCGGAGACCTGAGGCCAAAGCGCTGATCTAAAGTTAAGTCGAGCGGCCCCGCCAATGGGCTGAACTGAACGAACTGTACTTTCGTATAACGCTGGGTCCCAGCTGGCGGCCCGGTTTTACAAATTGGCAATTATTACTAGCATTCTGCACGATTTAGGTGGATCTTTTACCCAGTCCTACGCCCTCTACACAGTAGATCCTTATCCAACAAGTAATTCATACGAACTTCCCCACTTGAACTTCATGGTCACACAAATTTACTGTGCATCGTGGGCAAAGGACCCTTCACACGATGATATGCTGCTTCCTTGCTTTGCTACCTCATTGCCAAGAAGTTTCTTTGGCAAAGAGGCGTAGGGTAATTTATCTAGAGCAGCTTACAAGCGGTCAAATTGAGCAAGTTTCTCGAATCAGTTGTCAAACGAGGTTTCTGGTTTCGAGATAAGGAGAGTCCCAAATTGGTCATGTAAGAGTTGAAGCAGAAACTGAGTATATTTCATAGATGAGAGGCTTTGGAGGACAGTCTAAAATTATTCATAGAAAACCTTCGCCTTGAATCCCCCCATGGTAACATTCTCCCCCAAATCGGTGGGAGATCTAGTCCAGTTCTTCTTGATCCTCGTCCGGGTCCATTCAGGGGCCGGAATATCGATATCGGTGGTATCTTTATGATACCCCTCTCTCCGAAGCAACGGACTATCCACACTCTTCAACTTCAAGCGATCGCTCGGCCGCACAAAGTACAGCAGTCCCAGCCGATCGTGGTGTTGCTGGTCCTCAGGAGGTACGATCACGCGGTGCACGCCGCTCTTCAACCATCCATTCGACAGCATGGTCATGATATCGGCGATGTTCACTGACAGCGTGCCTGGACGGATCGGGAGGTATTCCCATTCCGAATCGTCATATTTCTTGACCTGGAGGGCGGCGACGGGCTGCTGGAACACAAAGGTGATGGTGCCATTGTCCGTGTGTCCACGGGAGTAGAGATGCTTGTATTTCTCGTTCTCTTCCGGTGAGCGGGCCCGGTAACACATGTAGCGGAGGCCGCTGTCGCATTCTGCCTCATAGCGATGTCCATCCACAAGCTGATCTTCTGGGAGTTCCAGAATGATTGCAAGCAGTCGGAAGAGTTTATAAGCAATATGCTCGTGGCAGTGTCGGTGGAACTGCTCGATTTCCTCCCAGTAGCGTCTCACTACGTCTGGGTGGGTCCGATCGTACTGAGGAAGGAATTTCATGATGTTGTAAAATTCGATGTTGTCGCGCAGTCCGGGCAGGATCTCAATCGAACCCAGAGGTCGGTAGCCATTGTAGATTCCCTCTTCTAAGGGGGCGCGGAAACTCAGTCGTTCTTTCTCTGGGAGTGAGAAGAACTCTTTCGCGATGGCGAACTGCCGGTCGATTTGTTCTTGAGTGAGACCGAAATTGGTTACGTAGAAGAAGCCTGTTCAACTGCACATCAGTTTGGTGCTCTGTTGGATTGATGAGATAGGTAAGAGATGAGGTAAGAAATGGGAATAGTATATACCAACTTCGTGAGCAGCCTGCTTTAGCTGTGCTGCGAGTTTCTCTTTTCCGCCAGGGCGATCAAACTCCGACAGGTCAATTGTGACCAAGTCCGCATATTTCACTGGGTCGTCTTAGTACTTTGTGTTTGGTGATCGGATTTCTGGCTACTCACAGTCTTGCTTTGACTCGGGCGGATGGACATACTTTTCCAGAGGCTTCGTGGATTTGGTTATGGGTACTTCCACTACAGATTCCGTTTGAGTGGCCATGGCGTCTGAAGCTCAGCGTAGTTGACGGAAGATCAAACAGGATAATGGTAGATGTTGGTTAACATATCCTTGTCCTTTATTGTCCTATTAGTAGCCGGGCAAGGTGCAATGGCTTGCAGTCCATTGGCTGTCCCTCGGATAATCTCGGTCTCCAAGGCCCAGGTCAGAATGCAGCTGACGTCGTGCATCAGATCGCCTCTGTCCCCTTCTATGCTGCCCCGCTTCCCTTTCCATATTTTTGGACTCCGCCGACTCGTGGAGATCCTTGCCCTAAGAGTATAATGACGCAGATGAATGGGGCCCTCTTCTAGGGAACCATGCATGTGAGGGGCTGGCGATATGTAAAGCCCCCTCCTCCATGAGGGGCAATCCCCGTGTATCTCTCTGCGAGTATGGTGGGTCTGGGATGACGTTCTGCGAGATCTATTGTTTATCTTTTGGACTGCTTGGTGGTTGTATGTGCGAAACCCAAGCTACGGAGCGCTGGTACCTATATAGGGCAAGCTAGGTGTGTCACTAACTTCACGTAGTGAACGAGAGAAGGCGTCGGGATTCGATGCGTTCCCTCATGCGTAGGAAGGAATGCCGGGGGATCCAACATGTGTTGATATTTCGTCTGTATCCCTCGCCAAGTAGGGTTATGGTCGGAATTCAAAGTGTCGCATTTATCGTCAAAAGGGACAAGTGCCTCGGTCGACATAGTAATCCACATTTGTGCGACTTTGTCTCCAGAAGGATCATCAACATTTTCCTTTTATCTTGAATGTCGTTATTATATTACAAGGTATCGTTGCACCTGGTCTATCGTACATCTATAATACATGAGAAGGGAATATCGAGGCCTAGGCCTGGGCCTCACGTAAGCACGAGCTTAGCGACGCTCGAGGACCTTGAGGACCAGCTCATAGGTACCAATTGTAATAGCAGCAGAAGGAACGGTCCGAAGGAGATGTGCCGTCAAGCCTCCATACAGAGCAGCTGCACCCTCTTCCTTCAGAATCAACCGCGCACATTGAAGGATTCCAGTGTACTTCTGGCGACCGTCTGCCATCGGAGCCTGTCGTAATCTAGTCCTGATAACCTGCGACGAGTTAAATTAAATATTCTGATCTGAGAAGACTAGGTCCGGAGCTTACCTCATGGGGATACGCGATCAAACACGCGATCAACTTCGACAAGCCTGACGCTCCACTCATAGCAAGGCCCTGAACAAGTCCATTTGTATCGCTCTTTTCGTCGAGGTCAATCTTCTTCGAGATCATCCCCTTGAACCTCTCATACATTGCCAGGTGCAATGTCGTCTCAATTGTACCTAGGAAACTTGCTGACAAGCCCCGGTAAAAGCCCTTTGGTCCCTCCTGTTGCAGAACCTGCCGGGCGCAATCCAGACTATTCTTGTATCGTCGGGCCCCGGCCTTATCAAGCTGAAGTCGCGTCTTAACCACCCAGATCGGATTTGTGGCCGAGCCGGTGGCAATCCCGGCGCATGCAGCGGACAGGGCATGTACCAGTGATGAATCCTTTTCGCATCCGATAATTTCCGGAAGAAGCCGTTTGCAGTTTCCGTATGTGTAGAACTTGACCGCGCTGGCCGGAACGACTCCGGTCAGACTGGGTCCAAGACCCTTAAAGAGACCTCGCCAGCCTTCCACGCGGTGAATGGAGAAGAGAATTTCGAATGTGTCGCGGAAGTGAAGGAGGGAGGTGCGATAGAATGATGGACGAAGATGGGGCTGTGTAGGAATCGGATGAGACTTCGCTGCTTGGGTTTGGTAATAGTCTGTTTGTAACCTATAGTCGTACCGAATTGTGTTAGCCTACTGACACAATCTGTGCAAGCAAGATTTCTGCAATTGTATCGTACCTGGTTCGGAGGACATCGAGTGGGCTTGTGAGAACCGCCGTGACCATTCCACCTGCGCTGTATTGACACGAGTCTTAGTATATATGCCCATAGAGTATTCCTTCCAGGACCACTCACGCGCCAGCGATCATATGAGACCATGATCCTAAAGACGACACATTGGGCCTTGCTGGCAAGGCTTCTGTCGGGAGTGGCGACGCGAGCGATTCTCGCGCCACGTCCCCCGGCTTGTGCGCGATATTTTGCATTTCGGTAAGAGAAAGAGGGTGCTTAATTTGTTTTTCACTTTGCCTGCTGCATTGAATAAAGGAAAATAAAACAGAGATTCACACCAATAAACGACAAAAAAAAAAAAGAATGGCGCCCTTTTGCTGGCTTGTTTTTGCGGAGATACAAAATAGTTCCCGGAGTGAAAATTGAAAGTCCGACTTTTTGCGGAGTGGAGACTAATGGTCCGCTTCTGATTGGCTGCTGGCTTCAGGGCCGACGGTCTGGCCGCCTTATCGATAAGCTTATCGATTATCAGCCATCGAAATCAGGTGTCTATCCAGGGAAGAGAACTATAGCCCATGTTATATCTGTTATAACTACTCCCTTAGTAGTTAGTACTGAGAGTATGCAGTGTTATCTTTGATTGAACTGATGCTTACTCTCAAGTCTGTTGAGCTTGAGGGCCAAGGATATATAGCACGGATTCTTCGGTCGTCCAGAGACTTGATCTACCCTGTAATATCTAATTAGCTATATCCTAAAATCCCTAACAAGATGATATAGCGCTGTAAGTTATTGACGATAGGTCACGATGGTTCTAAGATGTAGAGAAGCGCAGGACCCCTGGCCGAGGTCGATCTAGTGGTAGAATACAGAGACATCGTGATCATTTCGGATTAGTGAACAACCCCGATCAGTCGGGTTTACCCCACAAAAACTAAATGATGAACCTCCCCCTTGATAGTGGAGCATATGGTTCGATTAGTCCTTGAGCTTATACTTACAGGATTGCGGACAGTAACCCTGTAAGCACGACTATAAACCGAGGTCAACCGAGATCCATGTGCTATCCAGATGATGAGGATAAATACCACGACTTTCTCCCAGCACAGGGCTGGGGTATTCTCAGATCTACTTCCTCACCTGACTGTCTCACCATTGAATTAGAGATCTGGTTGAAAAGGTGGACAGATACATCACATCTAAAGGTTAAAGTCAAGCCAACGACAAGATGGCAGCTACCGGAGCTTCTGTGTATTCTTACAAATATTTCGCGGTCCAGTTTCCTGCAGAACGACCATATCTTGCCCATGTCGAGATCAACCGCCCAGAGAAACTAAATGCATTTATTGAACCGTATGTTACAGGCAACTGGGCATAGCGCCCTTTGGCAAAAGCTTGCCACGGACGTTGCTGACGTTGGGTATAGAATGTGGTTCGAGATGCGTCAAGTTTTCGATCAACTTTCTTCTGATTCTTCTGTCCGTGCAATTGTCCTCACGGGTGCAGGAAGCAAAGCCTTTACTGCCGGACTGGATGTCAAACAGGCCCCCCTAGTGCTCTTCAGCGATAAGGGTGGTTCCGACACTGCACGCAAAGCAGTTAACATTCGACGCTATATCCATCAGTTTCAGGACTGCCTTACTGCTATCGAGCGCTGCGAGAAGCCTGTCATTGCTGCCATGCATGGATATTCGTACGGGTTTGCGATCGACCTTTCTGCAGCTGCCGATGTTAGGATATGTACTCGAGATGTTCACTTCTCCGTCAAGGAGGTCGATATTGGTATGGCAGCAGATATTGGCGTACTGAGCCGACTACCCAAGATCGTAGGCAATTTTGGCTGGGTGAAGGAAGTAGCACTTTCAGCGAGGATATTTGGCGCAGAAGAGGCTCATAGAGTGGGATTCGTGAACTCGATTCATGATTCGAAAGAGGCAATGGTGGGAGCAGCTTTGGATATTGCCAGTCTTATTGCACAAAAGAGTCCGGTTGCTGTGCAAGGAACTAAGGAACTATTGAATTGGTCCAGAGACCATCCTATTGCCGAAGGTAAGGAGTCTTTTGGGCTTGTACTCCCGTCTCCAGCTTGTCTGATTTTTGATTCCTACACCTGTGGTCGTCCAATAGCTAACGAATGCCATCGTTCTGAAGGTCTTCGCTACACGGCTGTCTGGAATAGTGCTGCTATACAAACAGGCGACGTGTCCACGGCTTTGATGGCTGGCATAGAAAAACGCACGCCGACTTTTGAAAAGCTGTGACGAATAAAGAACCTTCAGTCTAGGTGTGGAGCAGAGATGACAACATAAACCTCTGAATTCTAATTTAGCTCCCCAGTCTGCATACAAATTCCACCCAATGATCTAAGGAAGCGAGACCCATCATTCATTACTGGGTCCAATGTTTATAATCCCCCCCCGATAACCTTAATCGGGACTCCTCTGAGCGCTGAAAGCCCTTTTACGCCACAGTGATAACTTAATTGCAGTGCATTTATCATCAATAGATGCGGAGTTGACACATTCCTTCTATAGAAGCATACAAATATCGCTCTTCGAGCCATATAAGGCCGTGGATTCCCCTCAGACGTTGCAAAAAAAAAAAAAAAAAAATCAGATTTCGATCGTCTCTTCTAAGTTCTAATAATTATGGTTTATTGCTGTGGCAGGAGGCACAGGCGTCCCATTGTCGAAAATCTTAAGAGGTCTAAAAAAAACAAGATCTAACTCTGAAGGTATCTATGCATTTATAGATATTATAGAAAATCACAAAATTCTGAATACTTCTCCCGTTGGTATCTTGGCCGATTGCCCATAAATTAGACCGTCTATAAGTGATTAGAAACAAAAGTCTCAAACATCCACCTCAAGTGGGCCGGTATAAATCGCAATGACACAATAAACTCCAAATGTACACCTCTATGTTCTAAATCGTCTATTTTTGCAAAATCTTCCCGCTCTCAGAGCCTCACGTTTGGGAGCAATAGAGCCCTCCAGGGACCCATAGACTCCTCATTTGCTATCATCAGCCCTAACAAAATGCAGAACACCGGGCTGGGAGCTTCCTTTCGCGGATACATAGATGCATTTGCGGAATGTCGTCATCAGCGAATAGAGGAAACTCTCGTCCTTGGATTCGTGGTATTTTTCGCCGAGCAGTGGCTGGATGGCTTTGGTTGCTTCCTCGGCCTTGTAAAATGGAATGCGGCTAAACAGATGGTGGACGACATGGTAATCGATGATCTCGTGGAAGAAGTGACGGCCGATGAAACCGATAGTGCGGTCAACAGTGGCGAGCGCACCCTTGGTATAGGTCCAGGCCTCGGCTGTGTAGTGTGGGACTTCGGGGTGGGTATGTTGAAGGTACGTGATGGCGACTGGGCAGATGTTAGATAATTGCTTCTTACAGTAAAAAAAAAAAAAAAAAAAAAGGTAATGTATGTAAAGGGGGAAGGTGGGGGGGTTTAGGAGACATACTCAGCCAGTGGTGAACCCAGAGATAAGGGATGAAGTACAACAGCACGACATTCCAGACGCCAACCTGGGTAGACGCATAGTACAGAATGGAGCCCATGATCAACAGCCCCAAATCAGACAGTGCGATAGAAACCCGCTGAGAGCCCGTGAAGAGTGGCCCCATAAAGTTGAAATGGTTTGCAGGTCCCATCTTTCCTGCTCCTTCGGGCAGACTTTTGGAGCCTGCGGTGGCATTTAGGAGCAGATAGATTTGCCATCCGAACAGCTGGTGACCAATCAACTGCAGAAGAGACACAATTGGAGTTTCCTCAGTCAGATGCTTCAGTTGTTCAATCCGCACATTTTTCTTCTTTGCTAGATCCTCGTCTGTCCACGGCACATATACGGTATCCTTCTCCATATGACCGGTGTAGCGGTGGTGACGGGCATGGGTAATCTTCCAAGAGAAGTAGGGCACCATCAGGAACGAATGCCCGGCCCAACCCACAAAGTCATTAAGCCTCTGGTTAGGCGAGAAAGCTCCGTGGCCGCACTCGTGTGAGAGAATCCATATTCCGGTGCCGACACAACCTTGGAAGAAACCGTACGTAGCCCAGGCTATTATACGCAGCGGTAATGAGGGAATACGGTGGATTTGAAAGGCAGCTACAGTCAGAATGGCGCAGTACAGGATGTCGCGAGCCAGGTACAAGAGGGATGTGACGGCCGAGGACTCGAAGCATTCTTTGGGAATTGCATCCTTGAGCTCTTTCAGGGTAGGAGTGGTGTCTTTCTCGACAGCCTATAGGAAAAGGGTGTCAGCAATGACTTGCGCCTGGCCTCCGGCTTCCTTGCCTCACTTGTTTTGTTTCTAAATCAGACCCAAAGATGAACACATACCTTTTCGGCTTTTCTGTTGTGCAACTCGGCCATTGTTATATAGCACGCCCAACCAAATCTCGAGCAACAACTACAGACAATCTCCTGGACACCTCTGCTTATAGAGGAAAAGGCACAGAGGATCAAAGACAAAAAACAAAAACAGGAGAAAAAAAAAAGAAAGAAAAAGAAAAAAGGGAAAAGACAGTCAGCATCAATAGCTTCTGGGGAACAAAGAATTACAAAAATAAATTAGAATTAAAATAAAGCCCTAACTCATACTCCGTATTGCCCATAAATCTGCTAGCAACTATTGGTCAACTGACCCCTGTCTCCTAAATCTTCCAGAAAAGGTACGGAACCATTGAGTTTGAGGCATATTCCCTAAAGCTAATCTTCTCATAAACGAAGTATTCAATTAATTCCCCTGATAAGAACTGTCCAACCGTTTAGCAACGGGACTATTTGACGATCCAGACATTGGTGCAGGGTGGATCCATGGTCTGATGAGGACCAATCCGTGACCACTGTCGAGCATTTTTCTCCACCAACTTTTTTTAATTTTATTTCTTCGGGTCAGTGAAACGGTTGAGTGTTGGGTTTTGCCATAGCGATTGAAGAAAATAGAAAGTGTCTGGATCATACTGATAGGTCATCGGACTTCACAAGAACTAGACAGGTATGAATAATAAAGGAAAATAACTACAGGTCTACTGATGTGGTCCACGCAGGAACTGCCCCTTTCTTTGCCCTGTCGATCGGATACTTCTTTGGGGTTTCTTTTTTCGGTTTTAACTTCCCTTTCTCAACGTTCTTTTAGCCTCAAGCGCTACCGCCTCAGCAGATTTCGCCTCAGCAAAATTTCCATTTGCCTCTTAGGGTTAAGATTCTGACACGGCAGATTTTCGGTAGGAGTATTTTTCCTGGGCTGAGCCACAAAATTCGATAGTACACGTGGCGAAGGAAGACGCCGTCTGAGGTGAACTGTCCATTGTAGTGAAACCGAAGGGTTTAGCAGAAAATTTCCAGGGAGACAACGTAGTATGCCGAGGCTGGGATAATTTATAGGGCTCCAGTATCACGAGATATCTTCACATGACATTTGAACATCAACGAAGTGCTTCAATTTTTTTTTTTGTTTGATTTTTTTTTTTTTTTCACGAAAAAGGTCTAAGCACATTGTCTGAATACGCAACAGCTAAGGGAAGCTGTCCCGTAGTCATATATATCTACGGCAATAAAATACCTAGCAAATTTATTTTTATTTATTTTTTACCGATATAACCCAGAGTCTGATATGTTGGGCGTGAACAGAGCTAAGACCAAAGAGATTGATAACCATGAATACCTAACAGCAATATAGTGCGATACTCCTGAGGCATATCAATAACGAACACTAAGGCCAATTCTTTTTTTTTTCTTTCTTTTAATTGGTGGACAGAGTTTTGGTAAATATAGTGTTATAAGTGATGGCAAGGTTTTGCGTCTTTTTTGAGATAACTCGACATAGTATATTTCCCCTTCTAGGACTAGTGCACCTCCAGAGTAGGGAAAGTAAAATAAAATAGGAAATTAGTAGAGGGTAATATTCTTGGCACATTTGGTAAATGGGGGGTCACTACGGAGTAAATTTGTTCGATATGGTTGGAATACTCTATGATCGACTCAAAGGGAGAAAATAAGTTGTCAACCATGTAGTCCACGAAATATTCAACAGCGCTTCGAATTTTACTTTTCTGGCCTGTGTCAAGAGAACAGTCCATTGAGATAGGCAGCACAAGAAAAGCCAGACCGAACAGTACGAAGTATTCTCATTTATCAGATCCAGACAGTCATGATTGTACAAAAGGAACATCGCGAATGCAAATGTTGGAACGTTTGTGGATTAACATTGCGGGCATATAGCCCAGTTTGTGCTAGACCGTAACCCTCAGTAAAGCTATGCAAAGCACTGGGCTTCAGGTGACTCTTCAGTCGAACAGACAAGGACGAAGGCATGAATTACATGACTTTCCTCGTGCTTCTGAAGAACCTCCTCCCAGGAGAGTCATGTATCAATCTTTCACACCTCCATCTTTAAGAGATTCTTTTGCCACCAGTGTTCCTCTTCATTTAGCGCACGTTTCTTGTTTGCCGCTTGCCGGAATCCATGTCCCTCGCCGGCAAAAACCACCAGCTTAACCTGGCGGCCGTGCTCCTTCATGACGCGTTCCATATCCTGCGCCTGATTCAGCGGTACTACGTGGTCCTCCTCCCCCTGGAGCATCAGCAAGGGGGCCTGAATCTGGTCTGCGTGGTAGCACGGGCTCCGGTCGTGGAGCACCCGTTCGCGCTCCTCGTCAGGCATGTCGGGCGGGAAGAGGAGGTTATAAGCATACTGGCTTTCAAACTTGTGGGTGTCCTCACAGAGGGTCCGCAGATTGGCGATGCCGTACAACGAGTTCCCGCCGGCGAAGAGCGTGGGATAATCGCAGAGGGCTTGGAGAACGGCGTAGCCCCCTGCGCTACCGCCGCGAATTCCGACCTGATTCCCGTCGACCTGGGAGGATGAGGCTAGGAAGGAGGCGCAGCTGGCGGCGTCCGCGATGTCTAATTCTCCTATATATCAAGAGAAATGTCTTCTATTAGTGGGTACACACAGACAGAGAGAAAGAGAGTGAGCGCAATACCCCATCTGCCGTTCAGCAAATCCCGATACGCACGGCCATATCCCGAGCTTCCTCCATAGTTGACCCATACAACTGCGTAGCCGCGAGAGGTCCAGTAAAGATCGGAGAGTTGCAGACCTACGCCAGAACATGACGTTGGACCCCCGTGCAAGGAGACCACCAGGGGTGGGAGAGTCCCCTTCGGAGCCTGGTAGTCGGGATTTTGCGGCGCACGGAAAATCGCATAGCACTCGCCTTGTTGGAACTTGCCATGGACTCTCGGGAAAGAGATATGTTGAGTGGGAGAAATAAAGGTCTCCGGAAGAGAGATATCGACTGCCTTTTTGAGGGCTTGCAGATGGACCGTCTTGCTGACACTCAATATGTAGAGGGTGTTAAAACTCGTGCTCGATGATCCGAGAACAGCGACACTGTTCTCCGACAGTGGGCGCTCGGCTAACTCGATGTTGTCCGTGATAGGCATGTTCAGCTCACGGTAAGAGTCGTCGGCGAGATTGATAAGGATAAATGACCACTGGGCATTCCGCATATAGGCCGCGATGATCTGGTGGGATGTGAGGCAAGTATAAGTGCAACTGGCCGATTCGTTAGCATTCCGGTATATATCCCTATGATTAGGGTCTCTTACTTTCCCATATTCCAGTCGGGATGAGCGAATTCGACCTGTTCTAAGTCATTCAGCTGTATACGAGTAGCCTGTGACGAGGCGCCAGGCGGCAAACGATAGAGTTGCCAGTATCCTGTTCTATCGCTGACGAAATATAACGTTCCATCAGGCCCCCATCGGGGCTGGGTAATGCTCTCTGCCTGTGCTTTTCCCGCCACAAGGTGGGACCCAGACAGTTGTCCATTCTCCCAGTGACCAGTCCACAGCAGAGTTCCAGTCCATGGCATGTCCGGATGATTCCATTGCACCCAGCAGATCTCATCCCCAGCCGGAGAGAACTGCGCGTAGCTGTAGAAGTCTGCGCCCTGGAGCAGAGGAACGATTTTCTTGGTGGCCACCTCGATCGCCACCACTGTATTCTGGACGTCCGCCGGAGCCGGTTTCGTGTGGTCTTCCTGGACTGCCAGAATCCAGTCGATCTTCCCCGTCGCTGGTGAGGTGTGGACGGAGGTGCACACGTAGCGCAGGGTCTCTGAGGGTGTGGTCAAGCGTTCGACGGTTCCCGTTGCGGGCTCCAACCGATACAGACCCATCGTCTTCCCGTCGGTAAAAATGATCTCTCCGGTCGGGCTGGCAGTCATCGCCTTGCCACCATATTCATGCACACGGCTGCGGGCATTATATCTGGCGAAGTCCAGTCAGTAAGAGCCAGACGATACTGTATAATTGGTTGGTTGCTCACTCTCTCGGCAATACATCTCGCGCTGTCCCCTGGGAACATTGCACAATGCAGTTTCGTCCGTCTTCAAGTGGCCGAGCTTCCAGCAAGTAGATGGTTCCATCGGATGTCTAGACCAGGTTAGCGAGCGATCGACACGTTCTTGAGGGAGCGTGAAGCCGTACCACCGTAACATTCTCCATCTTGCCACCAGTTTGGGCCAACATGTCCGCGGTGATCGGACTGGCCCAAGTTCCGTACGCTGCCGTCTGTATTGGATTCGCCATGACGCAAGATATGCACAGAAAATAGTACGCTGTTCGCCGGGGTGGAATGGGTTGTGCTGGAGGTGGAATATGTGTTCTGAAGGTGGAGGAGGGGTAATGACTAGGTCCGGCGCGTCGACCAATGATATCGATCGCGTAAGCATACCTGTTATTAATTTTCTTCTGGCCGTGAGGGTGTAGAGCACAGTAAGCGTCGGGGCCGGTTGATGTATGAGTAGTAGTCGTAGTTCGGGCAGGAACATATGTGATACGTTTTGAACAGACCAGGTGATTCGAATCAGAGCCTTTCGCCAACATCTTATTATGAAGTTCATGGAATTATTTGTATCATCTATGTTTCTAAGGACTAACGGCTAATCCATACTAGTCATATTGAGCTGCCTGTTCAGGCTTTTGACGTTGTCCGCCACACTCTTATCTAGGGTTCGATACGTCAACCCTATTTCTATAATGGTGGCCGAGCTTCACGCATCCCATCACAGCTGATCAGCCGGGCGGAGTTCCGCATAGCCGGCGAAGACGTGTAAGAAGATGAAAGCGTAACATAGCAAAAGGAAAAATCAAGATATTACAAGCTAAGCCGACTCTACAGGAACGGGCAAAATAGAGTAAGTTTAGGTGTGGTCAATGTGCAGGTCGCTGGGAAGTGGGAGAAAAGGTGCAATGGCACAACATGGCGGTCGGTGGTACTCTAACTATAAAATATATTTGTTAGATAATGGGCAACGATTGGGCTTGGATTATTGCTATTATAGGAGCAAAGTTAAACTATATATTAAACACAAGCAATATAGTAGTATAGACTATGTAAACTTTTATATTATTCTATCGGCTTTTAGTAGAGATTGAGAAATAGCCTAGATTATATATATAGACAGAAAATAAAATATAAATTCAGTAAAGTAGATTGAGCTAGATAAGTACTGTTTCAGAAATGTAATTATTAGAATTAATTTTTTTTTTTTTAAAATAGAAAATAATGAATTTGGTATTTAATATCGTTGCGAAAGGTATACCCGATCCTACTTTCAACGGAGACTCTGGACTTTCTACATATAATTTTCTATAATTAATGCCAACTAGAATCTTAGGACCTGTGAAATTGACGCTAGGAATGGCCGCCTTTCCTCTCCGCCAATCCCCCGTGTCCTTATCATTAAAATGGCAACTGGGCCGTTCGGAGCTGTATATGACTTAGGGTTGGGTTATAGGCAGAAGTTAAATCATCTCCAGTGCCTTTTGTGATGTCTCAACCGGACACTCCGTCCACCCGGTCCCGTACCGGAAAATCCGTTCCACCCGTCGGGGTCGGCTATCATAAGTAGTATTCCTTCTTTTGTTCTGATTTCTTCGACCTAGGGTTTATACAATTGTGAATTCCAACTTTGCAGGCCCTTAATTCCGCGCGTTTGGGTCATGTTTGACAAATATGTACGGCTTTCACATTAACCTTGGAACACTGTTTCTGTACAGGTCGGTATCATGGATAGACTTGACTGAACGACGACCAAATCCCAAAACCATTGCATCTGGTCATTATCCTGTACCTCACACATTGTGTATCAACGACTCACTGGAATAACTTTTATGTATTTGAACTAGGCGAGTGTGTTTACGGAAACCTTGATCGTCTGTTATGAAACCATATAATATTGTATCGACTGTTATATAACATAATTCACAAACATAACTACCGGCTATGCTAGCTAAAACCAGTGAAATTGCTCAATAGTGAATCCCACGGAATATCGTCGACAGGGAATATGTCGCCCAGATCGCCGTAGATAGACGGCCAGACTTGGGGTGTCATAGCAATCTCATTGGCGTGACCTGCTATCGTGGACGTATTCTGCCTTGTGTCTTGGGACGGCGCAATTCCCACAATTGCGCGGACTTGATATGGATAACAACGTGCTAGCAACCTCATTTTAGAGCAAAGGCTCCCCAAAATTTCTGCCTCTTTGTCTGCAGCAGACATTCCCTCAAATCTTGTCTCCAGCGCGTTGGCAAGCTCTGTGACAAGATTGGGATACTCTGCTGTATCAACAACGGCCTGCACCTGAGCGTCCATAGTAGAGTCGGTGGGGCCAGTAAGGAGATTAAGAAGGGAAAATACTGCAGTGGGCATGTAGCCCACCGCGGCACATATACGAGCACTTGTAGTTATTGTCATTTGGGCAATCTCCGACGCTGGTAGGTTTCTGATCGTCTGAATGAGCTCCTTGCTTCGTTGGATTATACCCATCAGCATGGTGGTCCGGACTGCACTTGCAGGTTCTGCAGTCCACAGTTCCTCCCGAAGAGATAGTTCCTCAAGCCGGATTTCCATATATTTGATTTCAGTGCGTAATGCACTCGCTGCAACGGTTGGTCAATCTCCATCAACCACTGTGGGGGCGGAAGACACACCTGTTGATGAAGGGCAGCTCGCGAGATATTTATCTACATGTGCCCTCACGTTATCAAATTGCCGCTGCAGGGAGACGCGCGTAACTTGGACGAGCACCCTTCCACCGCTTGCTTGCATCGAAGCGTAAACTTCATCCATTGTTGCCAAGAAAGACTGTAGGTGGATAAATGGCGCAACCCACCGATCTGACAGATGCCCAGTAGATGCTAGACTATCAATGCACTCATCGATTCGGCTATCATGCTTCATGACAATCGGCCGGCCGAGTGTGCCAGAGAACCTAATACTTATAGTTAGCCGAAGCCACATCTACCAGCGTGGCAGACAACCTCACCCAACAGACAGCCAATACGTGCCGAGCAGCGCCCGCTGCTCATCCGAGTTCAGATTAGGCTTTCTGTGAAGTCCCAAATCATACAAGACAGAAACACAAAACTGAATCAACAGCAAAAGTCGCGGGTGGTATTTCTCTGCAGGATATGAGTACCATGCGCTGTGAACTAGCAGACCACGGAGCAACTCGAGATTCCTCTCGGACCGTACCACAAGCCTTAAGGTAACGTGCTTCATAATCTCTTCGGCGACAGTTTTGCGCATAGGGTGCGCACTGCCCATGGTCGCAGCCACGATGCACAAAAAGAGAAAAGGCTCTCGATCCCTGAGACGAGCGGCTGTCTCGCCGTGTGCGACCAATACAAAGGGAAACTTCGGCACTAATTCGAGTTGGAAGGCCGTAACCAGGCGTTCAGCCTCGACTTCACTCAAAAGCCCTCGATCTACGATGGATGGCTGGTGCTCCAGAACAGAGCTGGTCGGCGGATCAAGGCCGTGGGACGGGTCCTTAGCAGCATCTAGCAGCGCGGCAATGTCTGTCGAGTCCAGTTCGAGATCACGAGATGAGCCCAAGTCAGTGGTGGGCGGATTAGAAGTATCGGGCGATGTTTGCCCGCTCTGTTGTCGGGTCAAGGCAGCCAGCTGCGACATCAGTTGATCGACCTTCTTCTCTAACACCTCCACACGACTATATCCTAAATTAATACCACAAGAACCATGTGTGTTGGGAAGGATTACCTCGGTGCAGCCTTGTGCTTCCGCTTCGTCTGTGGAAGATCAAGGTATGTGCATGACTTGCCCAAACGAGCGCACCGCTGGCACAGGTTGACGCCCTGCGGCGTGCATTTCGCCTTGGCAGCCGTACACGCCACGCATGCTCTCCTTTTGACTGCAGATGATGTGGCGCTCATGATTGTTGCATAAGGAGGCAGGGAGGAAACGGAGCGGCCGGTTGATGTGGAAGACAGTTGGACCGGGAAAATCGGATCATCCGGTCGTCGGAGCGGTTTGTAATCCGCCGAATGTGTATAAATATAGGGAAGTAAATCGAACGAACATCGCAATGGCTCATTGTTAGTAAATCAAATCCATTTATCACTGGAATATTTATTTCCTTATTTTTTTTTTTACCTTGAATAAAAATAAACAATGTCTTCATATGCCATCACAGGAGCCTCCAAGGGCATTGGTCGCGAGTTCGTGCGCCAACTCGCTAGCGATACGACCAACACAGTCCTGGCTATCGTGCGAGACCCCGAATCACCCGATATATCTAAGCTCGCCTCCAATCACCCTAATGTGCACGTTATCAAAGGCGATGTTACGGACCCAAAGTCCATTCTCGAGGCTGCCTCGGCCGTAGCCGCCGTGACTGGTGGGAAGCTGGACGTGCTTATCCACAACTCCAACGCTGTTGATATGACCACCACGTCCTTCAACCCGACCCAGATTCCCTTCGATGCTCAAGCCACTCGGGCAATTTTTGACCTGCCGTTCAGCACGGGTATCTACGGCGGTCTATGGACGACAAACGCCTTCCTACCCCTGATTGAGAAGGGTATCCAGAAGAAGATTGTGCACATATCTAGCGCCATGGCGGATTTGGATTTTATCAATAAGACTGGTGTCAGCGATGTTGTTGCGTACTCTGTCGCAAAAGCCGGGATGAATGTTCAAGTCGCCAAGTACGCAGCAGAACTTGCTCCTAAAGGTATCAAAGTGTTGGCTTTAAGTCCTGGATGGGTTGATACATGGGAGGGTAAGTGGGCCTTTTTGCCTTGCTGCGGCAATGGTGGACACTGATATCATCACAGGAGAGAAACCCTTTGAGGTAATACAAGCGCAAAAGGTCATGCTGCAGCAATTTCAGGCAGCCGAGCCTGAGCTCAAGGGGCAGACTCAGCCTGAAGAGAGTGTTAGAAAGAGCCTCCAGGTGATTGAGAGTCTGGATGCCGAGTCTAGCGGCTTTCTCCTGAGCCATAATGGAGACAAGGCAAGGTGGTTGTGAGTGCTATAGATACTGATGACTTGCATCCGGGGCTGTATCAACCTTACGTAGCCACCAATTGCCTGGATACTTGATAAGAACTAGCTACGAATATCTAGTATAAGAATAGAATCATAACCAGACCTTCCAAAGAGAGCAGTAGATCAAGCTTCTATATAAAGGTTCAATTTGACGCAGAGAAGAAATCAACACCAGGCAGTGGGCCTCCAAAAAGGTCCATGATCTCCAGACCAGGAGTGATCCTGCTATCTGCAAACATGGATATATCTAAAGGAAAATATGAAGACCTTTGAGATGATTCATCGCTCATCGGCTGTGGTGGTACCTAGTAGGCGAACGTATCGTTAGACAATCTGATAGATCTCTAGGGCCGTTAGGTCAGGTTTTACCTCCCAGGGCATCTGGCTATTGGTGCTTGAGCCTGTGCCCAACGTTTCAGGCGTGGGGTGGTCAAGGGTGATGCCCATGCCGCTGTTGCCACTGTTGATATCTTCTACATAAGCCGTGTGAGAAGACGAATGAAATGCGCGCGCGATCGACGCAAACTGTATCAACATAGAGCCTGGTAGATATCCGCTAGTAGCATACTCAAGCGCACTAAAATAGCCAGTCACACTTTCAAGTAAGACTAGATTACTGCGAGCATCGTGATGGGCCGGATAATGAATGACAAGGTCGAACAAGATGAACAACGCCGTGAGGGGCATGAAGATCATGATACTGAACATATCAACAACAATGGAAACAAGTACCGCATAGGGAATAACCTACAAAAATGGGGTGGACGACTCTTGATAAATGACTCGTGTGAGATCGATCACGGCCCGTGCTGAATTCATCATCTCAACCATGTCTGATGGCGACTGGGAGGAGGATTGGTCGCGAGTAACATGAATCTTCAAGCGGTGAAGAGCAATCTTGAGCTCATGATAGTGGTAGTGAACCCGAAGTGCTGCGGCAATTTCACATGGATGCGCGAATGTTTGCGGTCGCAGCTTGGTGCCAGGTTGAAATTGAGGAGGGATTATTTGACATTGCTGTTCTAGAAGCATCTCTAGTTCATTAATCTTGGCAAGATATGTCGTCTTTGAGTTAGTCGTTGCGCTTATAGAGAACAGGTCGGTGAAGGTGCGTGAATAGAGCCTTGCAAATCTGACTGAGGTGAGAAACCAGTCAAAGTCACCAAACACTGCCTCTTGAACGAAAGGTATGGGCGAGCCAATGTCACAGTCTACAATGAACTGTCGAGATTGTTAACTAGATACTTGGGAGGCAGGAATGCTCTCACCGAAGTGGTTCCATGATGAAAGGTGACCGTTTTTTCAATGTAATACACCACCCAGAAAGCTCGGCTACGAATTGTGGCGTCACTACTCGTAGATGCTTTGTTTAAGAATGCTCGCTGGGCAACGCGCGCCGCTTCAGATATGATCTTTCCTTGTATTTGGGTGCCGGACAAATTAAGACAGAACACGGCCGGTTGTCATTGTTAATGTTTTGCCATTAAAAGGGAACGTGGAGGAATAGAACCTACCATGGCTGTGATTGCCTACCCACTGTCAGTTCTGCTAGATTGTTTCGAAGACGCAGAAAGAATGAGAATATAAATCTGCTCACCTGGACCTCCAGTAGGTCTGTGTTTAGCAGCAAGACTCTCGGGTAAAGATCAAGTGCCACTTTAAAAAGACTCCAGGCTTCACCATCCCCAGGTGCGAATGAGCCTCCGCCGTCAAATTCACAACCTATAGCTAATACTGTATAATATAAAGCAGTCCACGAAACACCACTGGCAAGATCGGCATGTAAAGTGGGCGCGAATGCCCTGCTCTCGAATTCGTAACGGTCCAGAAATGGATGCAAGGGATGAATATTTTCGAAAAACACTGAAAGCAGTCGAATGTTCATTACCGGCCCTTGTCTTCCGACGGGAGTGATCACTTACTATCAATAAGGTGGCGTGCTCTATCCGGCGAGAGACGCGGAACCTCGCCAGATTGATTCCATATGCTGGACGGCCCAAGGTTGCGATGGAGGATTTCCACGCGAGATTTGACCATGCGTGATATCCGTGCGATAAGTGACTTCAGTGCATCGTTGCCTAAACATGCTGAAAGAGCGTTTAACCGGCTGTCGGAGAAGAAACTCATACTTGAGCTGGCCACTAGTACCAAGTTAGGAAAATCACGGAAAGAACGGTTCCAGTTTACTGTATCGCATACAATGATTCTCGTTGGCCTTTACTTGACTGGTTAGTTTCAAGTCGTGCAAAGCGTGGATTTCGACAACTCACCCCGAGGAGAAATGAAGCATTTTGGGTACGTCCCGTTGACTGCCGGGTTTGAAGTAGTTGGTCCATGTAAAGAGGGCCAGATAATGCATCTGTCCTCGAACCTTGGAATTGCGAGTCACCGGGATTACTTCCCCCATCTTCTGTATGTCCTCCAGAGGACGAAGCTGTTAACAGTGGTGTTGGTGCTTCTACCCTGTCTGTCTCCTCCAGTGGGAGGCAGCCAGCGGGTGAAACCCGCCTCGGGCTATAATTCCGAGCCTTGAATTTTCTCTTTAAGGGGCTATAGACACAATCATATCCTTTTTTCTATTACACATGATTAGAAACTTGTATCACAAGTAGGTTTGCCACGTACGCGACAGTTCGCACACGCTGCAGAAGGGTCTGCCGCCGAACGGTCCGATGGCTCTATATGCAAGGTTTTAGCTTCTGCAGCCAAGGAAAGTTTCCGTTAAGTCTGACTATGACACTTGACCTTGCGTGCCTTACAGGCATCACAGACATGCGAAAGCCGCGATTGCAGCATTTTTAATGAGCCGGAATGGTTGGGGAAGTGGGGAACTGGAGTCTCGGAAGTCGCTTTAAGGGTCCATTGATTTAAACTCTCGGAACTCGGGATTCGGGATTCGGGCCTCGCTCCTGGATCACGAAACTCGTTCCCCAAAGTCCGTCCTCGGATTCTTCTTGGATTGGCGAAAATACCAGTCTCTCGAATCGGACAATAGTGATGTGAAAATGTGAAAACCAAAAGGTATGGGAAAACAAAGAATCTATCAAGGGAATCGTTGCCCCTCGTAATTCTATTTATTCATTTATTATATAGCTTATGCAGACATCCATACTGTTGGCTGATCCATTTCGTTGAATCTGGCTACATGACCTTTTATACCTTGGGGTCATTCTTTACATACATGGCTTGGTTCAAACCGTACTCAAGGCAGTTTCGAGAATTTCATCTTGTAGCTGTTCTCGCCGGCGAACTGTCCCATCTCCAAACAGAGTCAGGAGCAGTGGCAGTGGCAAAAATACTCCACTCAAAATAGCCGAGAAGACAAGAGATTTGTGCATATTGTTGGGTGGATTGCCAGTGGGTCCGGCAATCATTGCAGATTGGGCAATAATGAAGATCGCACCAAATATCTGTCCCCCAAGCCAGGAGATGGTGCTGCCTATTTCAGGGGAGTGGGGGAAAGTCATCTCTGCCAGAAGCTCCAGTAGGACTGGAACGAGGCTAAAAGATGAAAAGCCTAAGATTGCACAAACGAGATACGTGGGCCATATGCCCCAGGAGCTCGCCGGTGCAAAGATAAGCGATATGTACATCCCGCAGGTAATAGGGAAGAAAATTCGAATGGCTCCTATGTACCACTTGAACCGATCATTCAGTGGGGAGATGATTGCTGCCCCCAAAAGTCCAGCACCGATGAGGATGCCGCCTGCGATGCCCGCCTCCTCTTCTGTGGCACCATACGGTATGACTGCTTGGTTGATCAAAGTGATGGTGGAATTGAACAATGCCACATAGACAGCGAATGGCAGGGACAAGAACCAGAAGTCTCGCTTTTTAGCAATGTCCTTGAATGCCACCAGTAGAGGGGTTCGGTTCACTGCAGCGGCCGCGGAGGGTGGAGTCGGTGGTTTTGATGGGATGAACAGGGAAGGGATTGATGCCACCGAGGACTGTTGAGCCGCGTTGTCAGTCTATGAAAGGATAGATTCCGTCTGGAATCCTGAAATGAAGTTGGCGTCACTCACGATGATAGAAATGATCAAGACCATTCTAGGTAAGTCATCGGGGATCTTGGCGATGTTCGGGTTCGCAAATTGTCCCAGAGCTGCCCCCAGAGGATTAGCGAGCGTAGCAATAGCAGTAGCACTGGTGCGGCCCTGGTCCGTGAACCAACTGTCACTGAACTTGCTAGGGGTTGAGAGGCAAAAAGGCTGAGCCAAACCAATGACAATTTGGCCAAACATGACAACCCCATAGTTCTTAACCACTGACACTGTCCCTGCATATCGTATCCAGTTGCCAACTAACAGGAGCACAGAAGCGACGATGTTCGATCCTCTCAAGCCCATGCGCTCTACTGTATGGAAAACAAAGCTGGTAAAAGTTAGAAGAATATGACTGGATTATTTTCGCCGCGCCGGAAAGGAAAGACTCACGGTGCGCTGACGCAGTAAGCGAATAGAGTGCCCGTACTTAGCCAAGTGATTGCGTTCACACTAACACCTAAGAACTCGGCTGATGCTACTGGGACGGTTGGATATGTGATCCACTGCTCAGTCAATATTTCTGTTTGATTGTTGCTGGCAGCCAATAACTTACATCCCAACTGACGACGATATTGAGGAGGGCCAGGTGAGCGACACCGATGAAGCGGCGTTTGTAGACCTTCCTCACGGTGGGCTCTTGATACCCAGGGCCGATGTCAAAAGAAGACGGCCCAGTGCAAGTGACCGATTTGCTATCACTAGGGTTTGTGAACTTTATATCCGCATTGTCGACCATAGTTTTAATCTACCGAATGGCGGTTGAGAACGAGGATATGACAGAGATAAAATCTAATAATTGAGCAAGACTCAAAATTCCAAACTACACCCCCGAAAGCTGTCCAGGCGCCAGATATAATACTTCAAGACACCCTTGGAGTTCCAGCTATAGGTTTGAAACCTTAATCACATCCTCCTATCAATCTTCATGAAGCTAGAATACCCCGCATATCGAAACCCGACTTCCGTGGTATGCTTCGCTATATTGACTGTGGATTTACATCCCTGTTTTCGAAAAGCCATGTTGACGTACGCTCCAGGCTTCCACCATGAAGCTCCTAGATTCAGAAAAGGACACCCATCGTCAAGGCCATCGGTTCTCCTACAAACACATCCCCCTGGAATGGTTCATTGCTTCCAGTAGGCCATTTTCTTCACCTCTGCCAGAGAACAACACTTCACCAACGTCCGCGGAAACCTTAGATCCAACCCCTTATGCGTCCCGTCAGGAGCCAACTCCAAGAAATAGAGCTTCTGAATTCCCTGCTCTTCCACGTATTTCAACATCTCCTGATACATAGCCCCAACGTGAGCGATGCCATGACTGTCATCAGAAAGACAGAATCGACCATCTAAGGCAAGGAATTCCTGACTCTTTGTCAGATCTGAGATAGTAACACTAGTCTGATTAAAGGTGATGATTCATACCTGGCAAACCTCCGCTGCAGGGTACGGCGTCTCAAGCCCTTTCCGCAGTGCAGCTGAATTCAGCTCTAGAAGCCCTCCGTAGCTGGATATATATTTTAGATTTCGCGTCACTCTCTGCCACACACCTGTCCATCTCCGAAACCCTCCATCGGGTGCGTTTGGGTTATCAGAGTGAAGCCGAATCAAGTCGAAATGGCCCACGATCATAGGTTTCAAATTTTGCAACATTTCAAAATGAACATCGAAATAGTCTTCAAAGATACGCTCATCGGTTCCGCCGGAAATCTCTCGTGCCTTCAAATATAGCTCTCGATTCCAGTCAATGGGAATTCCATGGAGATGGTGCACTGACCCAACAAAGAACTCAAAAGGATACCGAGACAGCGACTCATGTATGAGTCTCAGTGAAGTGTCGCTCCGAATCCATTCCGATTCGAATCCTACGAGAATCTTGATTTGGGAGGCGTATTTTTCCCGTAGCTGGATCGCTGTCATGAAATACTTTGCCTCATTGCTCACCAGAGATGATGACGTTACGCCGGCCTCGATCTAACGTGAATCAGAATGGTGATGAAGAAAATCAAACAGACAGATGTCAGTGAGGTCTACTTCTTCTTCGTATAACTCGTCACTGGAGCGCGGCATATGTTCGCTCAAACAAAATACCTCCATACCTTGTGATATGGCAGTCTGTATCACTTCCTCCAAGGTGTTTTGGGCATGGCTAGGACAAAATTCTCCTGAGTGCGAGTGGTGGGAGAAAGGCATGTTGTCTTGCGAGAGACTTTTAAATGTACCGGATTAAAGATAAACGTAGATATCGAAGTTCAGGAAAGTAGTGTTTGACACATAAGTCTAGCTATCTTACATGGCTTTTATCCGGCCAAAGTTTACCCGCTGCCAACCATTGACATTCCTTTCTCGGTTTTCGGAAGTGGATTGTTAGTGGAGTTGCTCGTCTCGGCTCTCGGCTTTGGGATCACCTATTTAATCCATGGGAAGTAGGACATCGCTAGTTGCGAGTCTACTCCTAATCGTTGAATTTTCCTTCACTCCACACTTAGTTCATTGAGAAGTTACCATGTATGCTCTTAATCAGACGGCAAAGTCGGGTTGGTTGCTCCTGACGCAACCAAGTGGAATATCGAGGTACGACATCGTTTCTCGATTAGTTTGTACTATTTTTATCATACGAAGTGTCTATACGGTCTACCACAATGTCACTTGCTACGGTGTTGCTGGAACTTTGACAAATGCCTTGGAATACTGCCGGAGGTGGATATCCCTAGAAAGACGACCAGCCCCCCGGAGATTCAAAAGAGTGGATAAAAATATCGAGGCCATATCGAACTCGATGGTGCAAAAGCTGGCTCGTCATGGAGCTGATGCCAAAAAGAATCTATCGCTTCCCAAGGAAGGATGGGGTGTCGAGAAAGTCGAAGCAGAGTTGGAGGAACTCCACAACTTAGACCATACGCGATGGGAGGATGGCCGGGTCAGCGGAGCAGTATACCATGGGGGCAACGAACTGTTGGAAATGCAAACGAGAGCCATTGGAAAATTTAGTGTCTCGAATCCAATTCATCCAGACGTCTTTCCAGGGGTTCGAAAGATGGAAGCGGAAATCGTAGCAATGGTATGTGAGCATCAAGGCAATCAATTCTACAGCAAGGGATTAACGAAAGAGAATCCAGATCCTGGCTGCCTTCAACGGCCCCGACGATGGTGCCGGGGTAACCACCAGTGGTGGTACAGAATCCATTATCATGGCATGCCTGGCTGCTCGGGAGAAAGCTGCAGCTGAGCGCGGCGTCACAAATCCCGAGATGTATGTCCATCGTATATGCGTTTATGCTTTGATTGCCGTGCTGATTGGTCAGGATTATTCCAAATACTGCTCATGCGGCATTTTTCAAAGCTGCGCAGTATTTCAAAATCAAACTCCATCTCGTTTCATGTCCGGCGCCTGAATACAAAGCATCTGTTACCGAAATTCGTCGACTGATCAATCGTAACACGGTTCTTCTAGTCGCCTCTGCACCGAACTATCCCCACGGCATTGTCGATGATGTCCCAGAGATTTCACGATTGGCAACCGAAAATAATATCCCACTTCATGTTGACTGCTGTTTGGGATCACTTGTTATTGCTTTCTTGCAAAAGTCGGGCTTCCCGTCGCCATACGATAATAGCGGTGGCTTTGATTTTCGGCAACCTGGTGTCACCAGCATCAGTGTTGACACACATAAATATGGTTTTGCTCCAAAAGGCAGCTCGGTCTTATTGTATCGCAATCGATCATACCGAAACTATCAATACTTCTTGTTTCCTGATTGGTCTGGCGGTGCATATGCTTCACCATCCATGGCAGGTTCTCGCCCTGGCTCCCTGATCGCAGGCACCTGGGCTACACTGATGAGAATGGGAGAGTCTGGATATATAAGCAGCTGCCGCCAGATTGTGGGAGCTGCAAAAAAGTTCGAGACTGCCATACTCACAAACCCTATCTTGAAGCCCCATGTTGAGATCATTGGGTATCCTATGGCTAGCGTCATCGCATTCACAAGTAAGAATGATGAAATCGAGACATATGATATTGCCGACGCCATGGACGCTAGGGGATGGCACCTGAACGCGTTGCAGTCTCCACCGGCTATTCATTGTGCTTTCACCATACCTACAGCTGAAGCTGTGGATAGTCTCATTTCAGATTTGATTGATGTTATCAATGAGATATTACTTCAGATTCAGGAGCAGAAGCAAAAGGGGGAACAAACCGTACCCCAGCGTGGTAAGAGTGCGGCGCTCTACGGTGTAGGGGGAAGTATTGCGGATAGGACCATGGTCAATCAATTCGCAGAAGGATTCTTGGATACCTTGTATAAAGCTTAGATTGCACTACAAGTTGCAGGATAGTAAAGCAAGCAAGAAAGAACTATTCTTAGAAAGGGGCCTTTCATTCCGGGTCTTTCCTTATAATAAAAATTGAGCTCATGCTTTAACTTTCGCCATCACCGTTATGTATATCATCAAAGAAGTTATTAGATCAAGATGAAAAGCAACTGGCTATACAATTAACACAAAAATAAATTGCCCAAATATCCTTACTTAGTCAACAGGCCTTCCACCCTGAACAGTAGATCCTTCGTTACAAAGTGTATATACATTATCCAGGTCACTTGATATCTCTTTTATGATCTAGCCGATGTAGCAGATTTTACTATTGGAATAAACCACATGGCTGCTTTTTATCTATCCTATGTAATTTTGAACTTTAGACATCAGTCTATACACTACAGTTCAAAGCGGGCACCCGGGTTTTGTATCTTTTTATTGTTTCCCAACGCCTATATCAAGATAAGCCAGACCTCCCTTAAGGGACTTCTAATTATTAGACAATATATTATCGGGTATTCTACTATATCATTACAGGAAGGAGGTTATATTACATGTTTCGCTAATGCATGTATTGCGTGTCCCCTCCTCACTCCCTCATGAAGAACATAATGAACATGATCATAAATATGGTCAAACCGCAAAGCATCAGAGCGGTGGGAGTGCCGAAGATGCTGTTCAGAGACGTTCCAACTTCCGTGCATCGTTGGACACATAGCTTGAGCGACTCACTTCGTCACATTGGAGCATCACTATGACTAGTATAGTGTGTATAAATAAATTGAACGAAACGCACAGTTTCAAGAATCCCTAACCTTCAGAGTCTTCTTTCCAAGGTAGTTTCAGATTCATGGCCATTCTTCATGCCATGAAGTTGAGTTTCGCCCAACCCACTCCCTGTCGAACAAGACTCAAACACCAGAAGGCCAACATCATACCGACTCGATCAGCCCACTTTTCCAGATAATAGAGTGCTCGGGATCCGAGGGGGCCGAAGACTTTATTTGCATAATCCAGCCCCTTCAGTCCAGCTGCTCTCCTGGCGATGAACCAGATACATTGGATCCATATCTTCTAGTCCATGATGTGAGCTTACGAATTAGGTTTCTCATCAATGCAGTTACCTATCTATTCCCTAAAATTAAGCGTGATCTAGGCGTCTCAGCTGGGTCATACTCATGATGGCAATGGAAGTTAGTATTCAAAGAGTATCTAGAATAGCAAATCTTTTACCGAGGGTCTTGCACGCTACCGAGGATAGTAGCCCGGCAGCAAGACCTATTGACTCGCTGCAAGGGTATACGCGGAAGACTCAAGAATTACTCGATTCGACTCGTTTTTGTAGCTGGTCTTACCTCGGTAGGTCTTGGTTGTAAAGTTCAAATGCAGACTTTTATGATTCGCCTTCGATAGTTGGATGCTGCCAAGACCACATTGCGCTTGACTATATAGAGTTAGACTTTCCCAATTCGGCGAAAGTTTACCCCAAGTCCGCTTCGAAGGCAAGTCAGGTCCTGCTTATTAAAAATCGGTTCGAGACCAAGATGCTTGCTAACGTTCACTGAAGCTCCCATCACTGCTAGGTTTCATGCCGAAAACCGGCACTTGATGCCAAATCGTTCTGATCTAAGCCATCTAGATCGTTAGGTGGGGAATACTGCAAATCAGTAATCTGCAGATCGACTATTGAGTAATCGAATTCCTTGTTATGGCAACAAGTCTTAGCTCATTGGTCCTTCGATATAGGGCAATCTCTGGGACTATTCGTTCATTGTATTAGCGATCCTCAGCACTGACTACAGGAGGGCTAGATGGTCTACCATACTGTCAGGCAACGCAATATTCTTTTTGGTGGGACATCTAATGACGTCGCCGGAATTTCTAAGGATGTCCCAGCGAATAGTCATGTACGGTCGAGAACCAGGAGGGTTTGAAAGCGAGAAACGAGAATTCGGTTCAGTGCCGGTGGGATTCACTCCGCTTTCGCTTGGGTGATGAATATTCAGAGCACCTTACTAATGGAGTCGTACTCATGGTGTTGAAAAAACAATATAAAGACCATGGTTGTTCACCAACAGCTGCTGAAATATCATGAGACAATCGAATTCATCACGACTCCTTTCTCATACAACGAACAAGTTCAATATTAACACACTGCAACTGCACTTCCAGTTTTGCCCATCATGGCAGAGAAGTGTCCCTTCCACAACCAAGCCCCGAAGCCCAACGTTGCGGGCAGTGGCACCCGGAACCGCGACTGGTGGCCAGAACAGCTGAAGCTGAACATCCTCCGCCAGCACACAGCGGCCTCAAACCCACTGGGCCCAGATTTTGACTATGCTGCGGCTTTCAACAGCCTGGACTACTATGCTCTGAAGAAGGACCTACAAGACTTGATGACTGATTCACAGGATTGGTGGCCGGCGGACTTTGGTCATTACGGTGGCCTCTTCATCCGCATGGCCTGGCATAGTGCGGGTACCTATCGCACCTTTGATGGTCGAGGTGGTGGTGGACAGGGTCAACAACGGTTCGCGCCACTCAACAGCTGGCCGGACAACGTGAGTCTCGACAAAGCTCGCCGCCTGCTTTGGCCTATTAAGCAGAAGTATGGTAACAAGATCTCATGGGCTGACCTGATGATCTTGACGGGCAACGTGGCACTTGAGTCTATGGGCTTCAAGACATTCGGATTCGCCGGTGGCCGTAAGGATACCTGGGAAGCGGACGAATCTGTTTACTGGGGTGGTGAGACCACATGGTTCGGGAATGATGTGCGCTATTCCCATGGTTTCGCCGGGTCTTCCAAGCATGGTGCTGTTATTGCCGATGAAGCACCCCATCGCGATATTCATTCTCGCGAACTAGAAAAGCCACTTGCAGCAGCTCATATGGGCTTGATTTACGTGAATCCGGAAGGACCCGATGGAAACCCCGACCCAGTCGCTGCAGCTCGGGACATTCGTACCACGTTCGCTCGCATGGCAATGAATGATGAGGAAACTGTTGCGCTAATTGCCGGTGGTCACACTTTCGGAAAGACCCACGGCGCGGCTTCCTCAGACCACGTTGATGCTGAGCCTGAGGCTGCTGGTCTAGAGGCACAGGGCTTGGGTTGGCAGAACAGCTATGGCTCCGGGAAAGGCGCGCATACCATTACCAGTGGTCTGGAAGTCACCTGGACAAAGACTCCAACCCAGTGGAGTTTGAACTTTCTCGAGTACTTGTTCCGCTTCGACTGGGTGCTGACCAAGAGTCCTGCGGGCGCCAACCAGTGGGTAGCTAAGGACGCAGATGCCTTTATCCCGGATGCATTCGATCCATCTAAGAAGCACCGACCACAGATGCTTACCACTGACCTGTCTCTGCGATTCGATCCGGCTTACGAGAAGATCTCACGCCGCTTCCTGGAGAATCCGGATCAGTTTGCAGACGCTTTCGCGCGGGCCTGGTTCAAGCTGACACATCGGGACATGGGGCCGCGTGCTTGCTATATCGGTCCAGAGGTCCCAGCTGAAGAGCTGTCCTGGCAGGATCCCATCCCATCAGTAAACCATCCGGTGATTAATGAGACCGATATTGCCGCACTCAAGCGGGATATTCTCGCAACCGGTGTCGATCCTTCGACGTTCATCTCGACTGCTTGGGCATCAGCATCGACTTTCCGGGGCAGTGACAAACGTGGCGGCGCCAATGGTGCGCGTATTCGCCTTGCCCCTCAGCGCAACTGGGAAGTAAATAACCAGCCATGGCTTGAGGCGGCATTGAAGGCCCTGGAAGACATCCAAGACAAATTTAACAGCGCCCAGAACGATGGAAAGCGAGTATCCTTGGCGGATCTCATTGTGCTCGCTGGCTGCGCAGCTGTCGAGAAAGCTGCCAGCGATGCCGGCCATATTATCACCGTGCCTTTCACGCCGGGACGCATGGATGCTTCGCAGGACCAGACGGATGTCGAGTCATTCAATCAGATGGAGCCCGTGGCAGACGGATTCCGGAACTATGGCACATCCACTGCTCGGGTGCGAGCTGAGCACTACCTGGTTGACAAGGCGCAGTTGCTCACTCTCTCTGCGCCTGAAATGACAGTACTTGTTGGTGGTCTGCGGGCTCTGAATGCCAACTACGATGGCTCTGCCCATGGTGTGTTTACTACCAGGCCAGGCCAGTTGACAAACGATTTCTTTGTCAATCTCCTTGACATGAACACCTCGTGGAAGGCATCTGGCCGTAACAATGACATTTACGAGGGCACCGACCGTAGAACCGGCTCTAAGAAATGGACTGCTACCAGGGCCGATCTTGTCTTCGGATCTCATGCCGAGCTGCGCGCCATCGCCGAGGTGTATGGCAGCAGTGATGGAAAGGGGAAATTCATGAAAGACTTTGTTGCCGCTTGGGCTAAGGTCATGGACCTTGACAGATTTGATCTAAACTAGGATGTTACATTATCTATGTCAGCCTTTGTGTACTCTTCGTCATGTTTGGTTATTCGTGTTGCATATACGCTAATAGAATGTAATAAATACCTCACTGGACTGTTGTGCATAGCCTTTATCTTTGCTTTGCAATCTTCCAAGGGTCGAAAATCACAATAGACTCTCATGTAGACGGACCATTATCAACATAATGTGATTGAACTGCCGACGGAAGGAACTACGGTGTTGAGTCCGAGTTCCTTTTAATCTATTCTGATCAGAATGTCCAATCACACTATAGAATGGGGCCATAACGAAATGATTTCGGAAATCTAGTTGTCCATTTTCTCTACTGTTTGAACTTATTTGGTCGCTTGGCCGGCGTTAGGGGGATTTAGACTGGGCAGAGAGTGACGTTGGTCGGCATTGACGCGTAGATAGTTTGATTGCGCCATCAAGCCCCAGTCTCGCAGCATATCGTGGATAAAAACTAGCCCAGACACAATTCTCCCCTCAGATACAATGCCGAAAAAAAATTATAAATATAATGTATCTGCCGATCGGTAAATTTCTATACGAATGAGATCAAATTAGAGAAAAAAAAAATAATTGCTCGCTGGGGATTACTCTAAGTAGTAAAATCGAAGATATTACCCTAATTTTCTTTTCCCCGGATCAATCAATGTTATGATGTCTTTACCCGATCAACATTCGTCACTCGATAATGATCTACCGTCAGAGAAAAAGATCATAACCGAAGTCTCCACGGATCAGGAGTCGTCGGATGAAGAAATTATCAAAGATTGGGATGATAAGGAGGAGAATGCGCTTCGTCGAAAGTGAGTAACCGCATATCCTTCCAGAGAGTTGAATAACTAACCACCACACCTCTTATCTTCTTCATACAGAATTGACTTTATCCTTCTCCCCATTCTCGGTCTCGCCTTTTTTGCTCTCCAGGTTGATCGTGGAAACATCAGCGCCGCGCTCACGTCCACTATCACAGAGGACCTGGGGATAACAACCAACCAAATTAATATCGGTACACAATTGCTCTCGGCTGGGATTGTCATCACAGAAATCCCGTCGAATATCGTTCTTCAGCGGATCGGCCCGCAGGTATGGCTGTCGATACAGCTGTTCGCCTGGGGTCTTGTCGCGACCTTCCAGGCGTTTGTGCAGAGCTATCCTGCTTATTTAGTAACGAGACTGTTGCTGGGATTGTTGGAAGGCGGGTTCATCCCTGGTACGGATGTTTTACCCAAGACCTTGACTGAAGATATGGAGCACTAATGGATAGTTTAGGCGCATTGTACTATCTTTCCACATGGTACAAGAAAGGCGAGACAAGCTTTCGCACCACTCTCTTCTTCTTCGGACAGATGTTCGCAGCAGCGACATCAAGTCTTATATCCGCCGGTCTACTAACTCTAGACGGTAAATGCGGGCTCTCCGGCTGGCAATGGATTTTCCTCAGTACGTCAATCAGGGCAAACTCCGGCAGAAACACCTCCTCTCTAACGATTTTATAGTCGAAGGACTAATCACAATCCTTGCCGGCATCATCTTTACTCTCCTCGTCCCGCCCAAGGCAGGCAATGGTTACGCCCTAATCGGCCTCAAGCGCTGGAGCTATTTCACTCCACGCGAGTCCCACATCATTCGCAACAGGGTCCTTCTTGACGACCCGCACAAAGCACGCGGGCACATCAAGATCACGGCAAAGGATATCTGGAATACCGTGCGCCAACCGACCACCCTCCAGCATTTTTTCGTTACCCTCGTCGCCATGTCAGGGTTCCAAGGTCTGACGCAGTATACGCCGAGCATGATAAAGTCATTCGGGTTCAGTGCCGTTCGGGCGAACGCGTTGGCATCCGTGCCGATTTATTGCAGCATGGTGTGGTGTTTGGGGTTGTCTTATCTCGCGTAAGTTCCTCTCTTTGAGCATACATGTATTTTGGAAGTGAGCTAATTGTTCGAGCAGAGATCGCACCGGCCATCGAGGTCCCTTCGTTCTTCTCTCCATCACTTGGAATGTGATTTCGTACGCCTGTCTGCGGGTGATGCCTTATTCCTCGTCGAGTTGGCATAAGTATGGAGTCATAGCCGTGGCCAATGTAACCTATGCCAGCATGCAGTACGTTCATTTCCCTGCCCCGTTCCCATGTCCTGGATTCTCACAAGGTCAACCAAACAGTGTCCTGAACATCGGCTGGCTATCCGTCTACTGCAAAACACCCCAAGAGCGGAGTGTCTCCATGGCGTATGTTTATCCTTCCACACGTGGAATACCTCCTTTCGCTTTGACGTTGGCTAATGGTGATAACAGCTTGATTGTTATGGCGGCCAATTGCGCCGGTATCTCCGGGTCGCAGATTTTCCGCACATCGGATCAACCGAGATATCTGCATGGTTTAACGGCTATTTGTGTCTTGGCCGGAGCGTCCTGGGTACTGGCGGCGGCGTTGGGGGTGCAGTATTATCTGAAGAGAAGCAAGGCCGGAGGTATTGGTGGCCGGGCATAGATTTCACCGTTGATGTATGATACTATTGACTAGTATGACCCGTAATAATGGGATGTATATATCAGGTTCATCAACTCTTTGTTATTAGAGATCTAAGGTAGAATCTGGGCTTTCTGTCCGACATCTAGTTCGTTCCGCGTGCCGCAGGCACCGAAGGGCACAGTATAGTATAGGTCGTATGGCAATCAGCACCCTATAGAAAATAAAAAAGAAGATCCGAAGAGAAAA
>NW_022475563.1:0-41071 GCF_009193585.1 Aspergillus caelatus
TTTTTTTCTTTTTGCCCTACTTCCATAATCCCCTCTTTTCAGTTCATTTTTGATTTGATTGATCGTATTACACAGTACTTGACCGCTATATCGACCCCATCCATCTGACATGCAACCCGGTCTTTCTTGAAATTTTTTTTTCCCTTTCTTCATTTCAACTGCATCCACTCGTTTTTCGTTTTTGTTACATACACTCGACATACCTAAGTATTAAGGCTTCGGTCACCCGCATTGTTCCAAGTACAATAGTTCATACAATTCGAACTTTCTGCCCCTACTTACACGTCTCTCCCTTGCATATTTCCCCCCGTTCCGACAATTGCGGTGCACATTACGATACCTACTTTCTCAGTATTGTACAACAATACAATCGTGCCCCATCTGACTGCGTCTTCTACTCCTTCCTCATCTTCAGCCTCCCCTCATCTCTTAACAGCTTCTCCAGAACAATTGCTGTGCAGGTCACACCTGAATTCTCACTGATCCTCTCCTTTCAACTGCTTTTCCTTTTTTCTTTTTTTTACTGACTCCATAACTGTCGCGCGTCATCCCCCACTACCCACTACGTATATAGCTTGAGAACAAGTGATCAGCGTGAAGCGCCGCGATCTCCGAGTGATATAACTGGGTTTCGGTCCGCCGTTGTTTGTCGATCTGTCAATGCTCGTCTTGATGGACAGCCAGAGAGGGTTTCGCATCTCATGAAATAATAATGCTATTTAATTTGGGCCTGACAGCACATGCAGCAGCGGCTCACGAGAACGACGCTGGCCCTCAACCTGAGTCGCAACCTTCGGGGAATTTAAATCGTCATTCCTCGCCACCGTCGGTTTCATTTGCGACATTGCCGACAATGGGTTTGGGGAGTTTTTACGGCCGGTATAAGGGCTCAGAGACAGAGCGACCCCATAAGGGACCCCCGCGGGCAATGTCTGCAAGCCCGGTGGCGTCGGTGGTTTCGAGCGATGGAGAGTACTCGATAGCAGGGACAGTCCTCAGTCAAGCCCGGAACACCCGCGCGCAGACATTTAGGAAACAATCGTCGCGGCCTAAAACAGTCTACCAATTAGCTCACCCCGCGTCCCATGCACGTCATAAGCGACTGAGGCTCCGACCCAAGCTTCTTCTGCAGCTACAGCGAGTATCACAAACCCCACGCCCCTTGCCTGTCTTGGATGTATTACCATCGACCGTATTTTTACCTAGATTGTCGCGCAAGTTCCCCACTATTTTCCGAGGCAAGAAGGGATTGGGTCCAAATGATTTGATTGTCGTGACCAGCGATCTTTACGAACGATCGGGCGGGGATATTGCTGATAAGTATCTCAGCTCAGACGAGGAACATGGCGAACATCGTGATGTCGTCGCAACAATTTGCCAACTTCTCAAGGAGGATGCGTTGTCGAAAGGGAAGGCGGAAATTTGTCTCAATTACGGCCCGGTGTGGGAAGCGACACCCCTTCCCAATGGATCCTACGAGTTTGTGGCCAACACCGAAAATGGTATTCAGATCCTGCGATGGGTACTTCGCGGAGCACGGAATCGCCGCATCTCTGCACCCCCTGGAACCGCGCCCCAGGAGGACACGAAACGATTTACTTTCAGCGTCATCAACCCCAACACCCGTCGTCACCCCGTCATCGCGACTATGGCTCGTAATCACCTGGAAATATTTGATGAGTACGCGTTGCCCACGGCATCCGGACTTCCTCTGTCGCCAACGTCTACGATGTCTGTGATCAGCGATGATTCTGAAATGGACGTCTCCTTGGACAAGAAGGTCATTGAGACGGACGATAATATCCGGATGTTGATCATCATCACCAGTATTTGGGTGGCATTTAGAGAAGGCTGGTCGCATAATTTCACTTATGACGATTCAGCCGTGACTTTCAACGCAGCGCTTTCCCCGTCTCGACAGCCATCTCCATCTGCAGTTAGAACCGAGAATGATTCGATACCCGCTGGAAGGGATAATCGTTCGGAAAGGCTGGTATCAAATGGCTCGAGGAATCGTACATCGGTGCCAAATGGCTCATCCTCCCAACCAAACGCGCCGCCAGACCGGTCCATAGCATATGGTAGTCTGACTAAGCGCTCGAATTCAACGGGCGCCGCTTTCATGGAGCGAACCAACCGACGTGCTTCTGGAACCGTTGGCCGACCTAAAAGACATAGTTTGCGTTCAAGTCCCCGCGAACAACTGGACCAGAATGGAACCAGCCCAGTGGAACAAAGTAATGGAAGTCCCACAACACAGTCTACAGCCCCAGATCCGCCATTGGATAGCTCACGAGGTAATGATAGTTATCAACTACACCAGCTTGAGCCGTCCGATCTAAAGGCTAAACAGCTGGGCCGAAGCAGCTCCACGAGGAAATGTCGACGCCGGCTGAGCAATATTTTTGACTTCCTGACTCGAAAGCACCACTAATGAAGCCCGGTGTTTCTACGATGGCTGGTGGATCAGGTCTCATCCGGTTACATGACACCTAATTCAATTCTACGCTCCCTCTAGTAGAGGTGAAGATAGAGTCCCGTTTTGGGCTCCCTTTTGAACATATTTTCATCCCCGGTGGCCAGGTGCTATGAAGGGATTTTGGGAAAAGCTCAAATCAATTTGCATACGGTCTCCGTGGTTTCTGTCTTTACACAGCACTCTCACCTCTCCGCAGCGCTGTGATCCTCGACGATCCAGAGCGATTGTGCCCTTCGTTTTCGACCCAATCAGGATTTGTATATAGAAAGATCAACAACCAGAGGTAAATACACTTGAGATATAGGGTTTTATATGAAAATATCCTTTTGGCTCCGGATTGCATGTACCTAGGAGTATCGGATTCTCACGCTCTATAACGCACACATTGATGTAGCTGGGTTTATCATTGGCCTAAAAGATACATTCCAATAATGAATTATGAACAAATATACCCTGCACATGTTGTTTCGTTGTTTTTCTAGTTTACCGCTCAAGAGCAGACAAAGCCTTAGGAATATAGGGTTCCTCCAGATACTTCATCTCCTCATCGGTCAACTTGACCTGGATACTAGCAACAGCTTCATCAATGCGCTCCTTGCTGTTCAAACCCAGGATGGGATTTTCATTAGGGTGACTCAAGGACCAAGCAATGGACACCTGCGCCATGCTGACACCCTTCTTCGTGGCAAGCTCCTCCACTCGGTCGACGATCGCCTTGTCGGCCTCGGACTCTCGGCTCCGGACAAGGAGTTTGAGCGCCGCATCGGTGGACTCACGGGTCGTCGAACGAGAATTCCACGGCCGTGCCAGTACACCACGCGCCATAGGAGACCAAGGGATCAGACCCACCCCAGAGTCAACACAGTAAGGGATCATCTCGCGCTCCTCCTCCCGAGCCAAGAGGTTATGATAGTTCTGCATGGAGATAAACTTGTGCCATCCGTTCCGTTCCGCGATGTTTTGGAGCGTTTGAAACTCCCACGCGGCCATCTGGGGCAGTTAGCATAGCGTAATGAAATTTCAATGAGTCAAAAGAAACAATATTTTTTTTTTTTTTTAAAAAAAAAACAAAAAAAAAAAACATACAGTACTAGCCCCAATGTATCTGACCTTCCCGCTTTCAATCACATCGTTGAGCGCCCTCATGATCTCCTCACGGGGCGTGTCGCGGTCTAGACGGTGGATCTGCAATACGTCGATGTAGGTGCCCAGTCTGCTCACGCTGGCATCCACCGCATCGAAAATGTGCTTCCGGGACAGCCCAACACGGTTGACCCAGTCGCCGTCATTCCGGCCTGCGGCGGAGATAGGAGGTTGCTTGCCTCCGTCGTCTACCCCGAAATAGCACTTGGTCAGGATGACCACTCGGTTGCGCGGGATGTTGTACTTTGTCAGGGCCTTTCCGATGATTTCCTCGGAACGACCATGGGAGTAGACGTCGGCCTATTTCCATTTGAGGGGGATGTACGGGTTAGCGTGATTTTTTTTTTCCCCCTCTCTTTTCTTTTTTATGGGTTTGGTTGCGCATATTGCGTGAAGTGATCGGGGTAGAGTTACGCACTGTGTCCCAGGTGTTGATTCCACGCTTGTATGCGTGCTCGATCAAGGGAAGGGCCTCGTCCTCGTTTAGCACCCAGTCCTGCCATTCCTTAGTGCCGTAGGACATGGTGCCTAGGATGACCTTGGAGATCTTGAGACCGGAGGTTCCGAGTCTGGTGACTCATTCTTTGTTAACGAGGCTTATATGTATACATGTATACTTGGCTAGATGCAGTGGACGTACCGGGTGTATTCCATTTCGTTAGCCATGATGTTGTTCTGCGTTCAGGGTATTGTCTGTGATGGTCAATGATCAGTAACAATCAGCATCTTATGTCAAACTATGCAGAACAAAGCGGGCGGTGATCATCACGTCACACGTCACTGTGGCGATCCACCAGGCACTTTCATTCAAAGGGGGTTTTTCTTACTCAACTTTCACGAATGTGTAAACGATGGAGATTAACCTGGGGAAACAAAAAAAAAAAAAAAAAAAGGACACTAGAAAGACAAAAGACGAAGCTATCGTAAAAATATTGACTTCAAGATAAGGTTAATAGAAATGATTCCGCCTTGATTTTTTTCCAGCGTATTCGCTTCACAGCTCCACTCTTCTATCTGCCGAATGTATGAAGCGATAGACTAGAAAGCCGACGGATAACCGATTACACCAGTCTCCCCCGCGGTAACCTTCGGTCTTTGCCTGGATGGCTTTCCCGAGTCGGGGTGCGTTGTCGGCATCGTCTGTTATTGTTTTCTTGGTCATGATAGGCATGTTGATCTTGGTAGTGGTTGTGTTGGGTTTGTTCTTGATGAGGGGTTACGTGGGGCTCCCGGGGCTTTATCGGTGTCTGGCTGAACTATAGTATAGCTTTGATGTAAACCGCGGCTATACTAACTACTAACTAGAGAGAGAGAGAGAGAGAGAGAGAGAGAGATGCTCCGCCCTACTCGTATACTATCTAGAGTATGTCTCATGAACATGTAGAGGGCTTCCACTGGTCTATCTTGCTTCGATAATCTGAACACAAGCTAAGCAAATCATCCAATATAAACGCTCTCACAAAGTCCGGTGAAAAAGCGAACCAATCTAGATTCAATTAGGGTATCTAAAGTAAGCTGACTGAGAAAGAATACACCTGACTAGTCCAAGGGCGTAGCCGCCAAGGGCCCTTGGGAAAAGTAGTATTTGTGATTAGACCAACAGCGATGGCAGCGTTTAAGAAAGTCCGGAACAGGATGATCTGAATACTGTCCCTGATCGATCCGAACCCTGTAGTAAAATATCAGAGAACGCAGAGAGAAATCTTCCAATGATTCACAGCAGCTTTTAGACAACTCTTGGGTTCGGTGGTAAGAACTTTGAAGCTAGTCTATCCTCATTATCTCGGGAGTAAATGCATGTTCCCAAGGCGTCGAAACCCAAGCTGGGTATATTAAGGATACTGTGCCAGTGCCAACGACCCTGATCTAAGCAGTGATTTATACGTAGATCTGATGAACAACGATATCTTGCTAAGTTAGCAAGTAGTTGGGAGAGATGGATTCCATTGAACATGTACTGTAAACAAGATCCATGTACAGTAAGCCACAGGCGACGGAGTATTTGCGACCAATAGCAGTGGGAATACTCGTTGCATTTAATTTCCGATACTTGGTAGCCGAATGGGAGATTCATTCAACACGCCGTACCCTGGAAAGACTCTCACCGAGGACCGGTTGATCCTCCCTAACTTTCCGAGTTCCGACAATTGAACCAGGCACAGCGCTTTTTAAAGGGTTAATCCAGAGAAAGTGCTTGATACTGACAAATGGAAAAGAATCCATCACGGGGACATCTAATCTACTATCTGCCTGATGCTTGACGATGCATGCACAAGATAATCAGGCATCAACCGACGCATCTCCGCTTCGGCCGGGACCATACCAGATTGGGATGCAAAGCGGATCCGCAAGGTTCCCTTGGCTTCCCCATTAGGCAATGAAATCGCTCAAACCGCTGGGATTGCAGACGTGAAACGAGGCTACGACTGACTTGACTCTTTCCCTCTTCTCTTCCTCCTCTTCCTTCTTTTACTCTTTTTTCCCTCCCCACTCATACATACACGATCTTCTGTCAACTTGACGCCTCATTCCTTTCCTCCCCCCCCCTCCCCTTCAGGCATAGTTGTTTACTACGCGTCTCTCCCTCTCTCATTCTATTTGGTTCTTATTGACTTTGAAGAGAAATGACTGCTATGAGTTTGACGTCTATGAGATTCACAGTGCTGGAATATTTACAGCATAGCCGCTGAGACGATACTAAGATCGTTCCCACAGCCACGGGAATACCCATCCAAGAACACCTCAAATATACCTGGACACTCGCTGAAAGGAACAACGCAAAGAAAGAAAACAATCCATCGAAAGAAATGGCAGGACCCCTATCACCGAGTTCCTTTCCTAAGCCTCCGTCTTGAAGGCCACTAGTCGCCTCTTGATCTCTTCCTCCGAGTCCTTGGTGTCTATATCCCGGAGCATACCACAGGCGACATCATAAATGAGGCCGTGAACCTGAAGACCCCGCTCTTGCATCGCTTCAAGCACTACAGCCTTCGACTTCAATAGCTTAACACCTTCCCGGACGTTTAGCTCCGCCATCTTAACGGTCGCATCCTCCGGTGACAATGTCTGTAACAGTGCAAGGTTCTGCTCCCGGATTTGGCGCAGAGGCAACAGCCAGGGATCCAGGATACCGAGTTGCTTGTTGCCAAGGGCAGCTGCGATACCACCACACTTGGTGTGGCCGGAGAGCACGATGTGGTTGACTCGCAGATGACGGACGGCATATTCGATGACTGCACCTGAGCTGAGATCGCCGGCGTGCAAGATATTGGCGATATTCCGATGGACAAAGACGTCGCCAGGCTTGAGGCCTAGAACGACCGTCTCAGGGCATCGAGAATCGGAGCAGCCGATCCAAAGAATTTCGGGGGATTGGCCATTGGCAAGCGTGGGAAACAGTTCCGGATGTTCCAGGGCAGTTCGGGCAGCCCACTCCTTGTTTGCCTGCAGCGCGGTGGTGAATCGGTCTGGAGAATAATTAGTCTCCGCTTGCGACATATTATGTTTGTCGCACGATAACGATGCAGAGGTTGACAGGGAAAGACGTTGAGGTTGGCCGATAACGGGGTTGGTGCGGACTCGGACTAAGGGAAGATGGACGCTTCCATTGCAGCCCTGAAATTCCCTCACCGCCGCTAGGGGACGAAACAATGATTGAGACCGTGGTACCAGCCTTGCGAGATTCATCATGATGGCGGATATGTTACAGATAGGTTGTCACAGGGTGGAATAACAAGGTGTCAGGATGGGCCCGGCAACGAATGACTCAACGGAATCAACGGGACGGGGAAGGGGTTGGGGAAAAAAAGACAAGAAAAGGGAAGGAAAAAGAAAAAAGCGGCCAGCAAGCAAAGTCCAGTCACCACCAGTTTCTCAGCCTGTCTTTTGCAACGATGTGCTCAAGCTAAGAATTATCGACAAAATGAAGAAACGAATATATCCCGCCAAAGAAAGGATACAGAACACGAAAGGAAGGCGAGGGAAAATGGGCAGAAAAAGAGGGCCCGTCGTCCAGCGACGATATCCGAAAATGCCAAGAAGGAAAACGAAAAGAGACATGACCCGTGAACATACCTGGCATGGTGCTTTAAGGCGACGTTATTCTAACGCGATATCGAAACTGGTTTACAACGGATGTCGAAGCAGATGATGTTAAAAGAGTCGTCTAAGAAGAAGAGAGGGATCTTGTTGGGGAAGAAGAATGTTGTTTCTGTCTTGGCAGACGGTGCCGCGGAAAAGGAACGCAAAAGAAGGCGACTTTATAACGCCCGGTGAGCGGCACATATCGGGAAATACGGCAAAGTCTGTGGGCAGATCCAATCCCACCCCTTTCGAGTCTATCTATGGACGTTGCGTGATTGCACGAGTGATTTTATCTCGCTTCTCCCATATTTAGATATCTCCTACCAACTCTTGGGGGTAAAATCCACCCGACAGGAACTTTCCCTCGTCCCCTTGAGGCATTTTCCCACGTGGATCAATGATGTGGGGTGTGACCTGAACATATCGGGTAATACAAAGCAGCCAACTGGATTGAATTGAACATAATCGATGTCATATTTTCCCCACCCCCTATTCGTTCCTTTTCTATATATACATTGTGTATTTCTACAAATACCGCATCCGTAGTTTTTATCACCCGAGAAAAAAATATGAAATAAAATGAAACGAAACATGCATCGTTGAAACAGAAGACGCTACGTTTTCAATAGATTCATGAGCTGCCTCCACGGCCACCAACATTGGCCAAGGCCTGCTTCTGGTCGTCGCTGAGCTGGACTGTGGGTAACGGCCGAGCTGTCGAGGACGCAGGCGGCGAAGGCAAGAATCCGATCGTGATCAGGTAGGCCGCGTACAGACCGACCAACTCTTCGGTCACGCCGGCCCCAGCGGAGGCATCAACGCCGGACCAGGCGGCATCTGCGCGAAGGGAAGCAGCGGCGTGAACATCGTCTAGTTCAGGGGCCTTAGTGTTGGATGGGAGATCAGCGGTCACAAAGTGATAGAGAGGCATACTAAAAACCAGTCATTAGCAATTGATTTCCAAACCTTGCTGTGCGATTGACATTGAACTTACAGTGCATGCTGGGACTCTGGGTCGTCGTGCTGTCCGTCGTTGACATATTGCTCAAGCGACTGTGCCCACGGCACGTAGTCAACCTGGGGCACGTTGTAGCCGTATAGCTGCAGTGCTCCCAGGAATTGGTTGAACCGAAGACGTGGGTGTCCAGTCACCTGTGCAACACCAATGGGCGTGCATGGAGGCTGGAAGGCACCGGCGATGACAACGCGGGCAACGTGATCGACGGGGACCATATTGACAGTGTTGTTAATATTAGGGCGGGCAGAAAGCTGAATACATCCCTTGATCATACGGATAAGGAAGTCATCGGTGTTCGTAGCTGGTGACATGGGTTGTCAGCATATAGAGACTTAAGACGATGGTGCGAAGGACTTGGATACTTACTTCCGGTCTGAGAGTCACCGAGCACGTATCCAGGACGGATAATAGTTCCCTTTAATCCTCTCCTACCCGCCTCTCGGACAAGGTACTCTCCCGCCCATTTGCTCTGGCCGTAACCGGTTCCAAGGCCTACGCTGCTGCCCTCCAGATCATCATCTTCGCTGATACCGGCTCCTCCAGCCGCAATACTACGTTCAGACTCTTCGACATAGTGATCACTGTCAAGCACACTGGTAGAGCTGACAAAGGAGAACTGCTTAGGCTTTCCAGTGGCGCAAAGCTTCAGGGCGTCAATAGTACCCATAACGTTGGCAGGCTTGAGAGTAGAATAAGGATACACCCAGTGGACAAGGGCTCCGTTATGGATCACCGCATCGACACGGTTCGTCAGGTCATCCCACAGCTCTTGAGAGAGGCCGAATTGAGCGTCTCCTAGGTTACCGCAGACACACTGAAGCCGGCTGGTCCATGCTTCATCCCAGAAGCCGTATGCTCGGCAGGTGGACCGGATACGCTCTAGTGCTTGCTCCTCGGTCTTTCCTCGAACCAAAGCCACAACCTTCGCCGAGGGAGACTTACGGGTGAGGAGGTCGCGAAGAATATGCGCGCCCAGGAATCCAGTGCCTCCCGTCAGGAAGATGGTTGGCTCTCCAGAGAGAATAGGCTCTGTCCTCTCGGGGAATGCCTTGGGCAGAGCGTCTACCAGCTTCCTAGCGTCCTTGGAGTACTCGTCATCAGGTGCACTAGAGGTATCCGGAGCTTCAGCGGCTGTCTTATTGTCACTGGCCGCGAAAGATTCAAAATTCAACAAGCGGTCAATCTCGGCAGCGAACCCTCTAAGGGTAGGACTGCGGAAGATGGCGTTCATACTAATGTCAACGCCACGCCACTTGCGCCGAAGATCGAAGAACATCTGCTGAGCCAGAATACTGTGTCCTCCAAGGTCAAAGAATGAATCGTCAGGGCCAATCATGGAAGAGGTGACATTGGGAATGCGCTGTGCCCAGATCTGAGCCAAAGCTTGCTCTGTCTCGGACAGGGCCTCCAGGACAGATGACTTGCGCTGAGGTGCAGCAGCACTGAGCTCCGCAGTATCTGGGAATGGCAATGCAGGCTTATCGATCTTTCCATTAGGGTTAAGGGGCATCCGCTTGAGCGGGATGAACACTGTTGGCACAGCGTATGTCGGGAGCTTGCTACGCAGAAGCTCTCGAGCATCATCACGAAGGGGCCTGAATCGAACAAGCATACCGACCATTCCTTCAGCGGAAGTATCGTCTTCAAGGCCCTTTTCTTGCAACCACGAAGCCCACTTGCTCATATCTGGCACAAAGTAACTGACCAGAGTTGGCTCCTCGAACTTGTCTCGTCTCACCAAAGTGACATTCTCTCTCACCAATGGGTGTCGTGAAAGATGCGTATCAATCTCACCAAGCTCGATACGGAAACCTCGAATCTTCACTTGGTCATCCGCGCGGCCGGAACATTCAACGTCACCGGAGGGAGTGTATCTACCGAGGTCTCCACTGCGGTACAGGCGGTCTCTTGGTCCAACATAGAATTCCCTCCAGGGCTCATTGATACCTTGCGATTGGACTTGATCCTTCTGAACCCAAGATTGAGGATCAACGAACCAGTTCTTGAGGAACTTCTTTTCGTTCAACTCGGGGGAGCCCAAGTAGCCTTCCGCCAAACCAGCAGCGCGGACATAGATTTCGCCCACTTCTCCGATGGCACAAATACGGCTTGGGTCAAACCGGTTGACAACCAGCATCTGCACATCGACCATTCCCCGACCGGCTGGAATTACATCCTTCATAGTGTCCAGGAACCCTTCGTTGCTAGAGTAGCTAGGAATTTCATAATAACTAACCGCACGCTGGGTTTCGGTTGTACCATACATGTTTACAATGTTGACATTCGGGGCCAGACCTTGCAGAGATCGGCAATCTCTCTTGATCAAGATATCACCGACGAAGAAAGCGTGGTGAAGAGCTAGGAACTGTGCGGAAGCACCACCGACCAGAATCTGACCCATGGCGGGTGTAAGATGGGTAACACTGGCACCGTATTCCCGCATCCACTCCGCAAGCCGCTCATTTTGGATGTCTTCACGTGCCGGGACTAACAACTGTGCTCCCAGGAAGAGAGGAGTAAAGATGTCTCTTTGAATGGGGTCATGGGCAATACCGCTGAGCATCGTGAAACGGTCATTGGGGGTCAGCTTGAACGTTTCGGACATCCAGTCGAAATAGTATGCCAAGGAGAAATGACGTCCTCTCACACCCTTGGGCCTTCCCTCTGATCCAGAGGTGAAGGACAAAGTAGGGACCGAGTCTGGGCCAACCACCACACCTACAGGCTTAGATCCCAAAGGTACCTGATTGGCTAAAACATCTTGGCCATTGATTGATCCTCCAAGGAGCGAACCGTCGTCGCGAAGGGCGAGCGCGGGGACTTCTGTGCGAAGCTCGAGGTTTTCATTGATGAAAAAGCGGACTTTTTCGGAGAGCTCACCAGCATCCTTAGTGGCCTTCTCAATATTTATGAGCGCCCGGGGGCGAGCGACGTCAAGGTAGATGCACTGTCTCTCTGGCGGATACGCGGGGTCGATGACGGAGAAAGTTGCACCAGCTTTAAGGATACCCATAACCGCCACCACAAGATCGACGCCACGGTAAGCGTACACCATGACGACTTCCCCTCTCTGAATACCTGATTGGACTAAGTGGTGTGCCAGGATGTTGGAGGCCTCGTTGATTTGCCTGTATGTGAATTCGCGGTGAGGAGAACGATCGGACTTGGTTTCGACCACACACAGCTTTTCTGGGTGTTTCTCAGCGTTCTCAGCAAAAATATCATGAATTGCGCCCCGGAACTTGGACCAATTTAGGTCAGCTGTGGGGTCTGGCAGAAGTGCCCGTTGATCATCGGTCATGAAGTCAAGGCGGCCAATTGCCTCTTCTGGGTTGCTGGTCGCATTTTCAACGATCTGGCCCAGCTGCTTCAATATCGTCGAAATCCTAGCGCTTGAGAAGAGTCTTTGGTTATAGTATGCGCCCAGTTCCGCTTGAGAGGTAGACCCTCCTGCTGCAGGCGCAACATTGACGACTAGGTCGGTGGTCTCAAATGTGTTGGCAGGGTATTCCTGAGACGCGGCGGGTGCATCGTAGGCTGCAAAGCGGAAAAGAATCGGGGGTCGTTCGGATTGGGACTTCTGCTGGATGTAGGATCGTAAACTGCCCAAAGGAACAATGTCGGAGGACCCTTGGTCGAATGCCTAGAATAATAGTTAGGAAATCTCAACTATTACTATTATAGCAGCTGTCACCATACCTTCTGAACCTTGGCGTACAATTGAAGGAAAGTCTCCGAGGCGTCAATTGGGACCCTCAGGACGAATGGACGGCCGTCTTCGGCCGAAGTGGTACCAATGGCAATGTCCTCATCGCCGGTGAGACGAGCAACAAGTACGACAAAGGCTGTCAAAAAAATGGTAAAACCAGAGGATGAGCCCGAAAGCTTCTGTAATTTTCCCTCCGTGTCTTCCGGGAGCTTGAAGGTTTCGAATGCCTCAATGGCTCTCTTGGGAAGCTCTTGGTTCTGGTTATCAGGATAGTCCCGAGTAAGAGGACTAACAGTCAGGTTTTGTAACCTTTGAGCCCATTGCTCAAGGCGATCCTGTAGGGAGGCTGTTTCAACACCCATGATTGCAGTGACAATACCCTCTGAATGTCAAACTGCAGTGTAGATTGGGGAAATAAAGAACAATATTCTATTGTGACTCAGTCAATTGGAGGGGCACTAAGAGAAAAAGTGCCGATTTCGCAGCCAGTCATAGCGGCCAAGCTTCTGGAACCCCACACTCTCATCATCATCACTTACCGCCTTTCATTTCGGACTAGGCCGATTTCGGTTGGACCCAGAACCTGGTCAGGCTTTCAGGCATCAAGAGAATGGAGTGGTTGTGCACATACCAAATGCATCGTTTGCTTTGCACCTTTCCTAGTCCGTCCAGCAATAGGAGGTACCTGAGGTCTCCATATTACTACCACTAAAGCCAAGGTACCGTCAGTGGTTTTTTTCCTCTCTTGAAATTACGCCCACTGCAACCTCCTCAATGCCAACAGTTACTTGAACCGCCATTCGTTTTCTTTCTTACGCCCCAGTTTGACAGGGCTACCCCTTGTTGTACACTCACTTGAAATGACTAGATAATCTTCTTACTTATTTGTTGTTCGAACCTGCAAATGTGATTAGCTTTTATTGCTTCCTATATCTTGATTTCTCCACTATCCCTGAACTGCTTACAGGGACATTCGAGGCGGGTGGAGGTTTAGCCTGTCTGCCTCCTGTCCGCTGTACCCTGCATATTTGAGAACCTTTTGTCCAATCTCCAAAGTACATACGTCTCTTATCACGATGATTCCTCATAGGAGTACTGCGCTTCTCACAATAATCGTTTTTGTCGCCCTTCTTCTGGTAATATTCTCAGCATCTCCGCGTCCAGACTCTTCATCTGGAGAAGTCACTGGCCCTGCCAGTTATGTACCCCGACCCAAGTTGCCTTCGCTGAGCGATCTTCACCTACCTTCATTCCACCCGACGGTTCATACGCCGCCCGAACCACAACCAAACAGTACCAGCGGCGAGTCGAAATGGTTTAGCAATTGGGCTTGGATTAACCCGTTCTCATCTTCCATAACTCTCGACGAGAACCGCTCCGTACTGCCTCCTTTACGACACCGACCGTTCATATACACATACTACGAACCAACCAAGGGGGATGATGAAAAGGATACGCAACAAGCCGATGCTCAGATTCTTCTTGCATGGCGCAGAGCTTGGTTTGCGCAAGGGTTCCGCCCTGTTATTCTGGGTCGCGCAGAGGCAATGAACAATGAACTTTATTCCCTGATGCAACCCATGAAACTTACCCCTAAACTTGAGAATGAACTGTTCCGCTGGCTCGCCTGGGGCCATATGGGTGATGGTTTACTTGCGGATTGGCACTGCTTCCCGATGGCGCGATACGATGATGACCTCCTGTCTTCTTTGCGACGCGGTACCGATCCGGCTGTGATTACCCGGTTTGACCGCATTGACAGTGCGCTGTTTGCGGGAGAGAAGACACGGATCAATAACGCGATCAAGGAAGCAGTAAAGAAAGCCTCTGAAACTTCGAACTCTATGCTGGATCTGGTTCCTCCCGAGTTCTTCAGAAACGAGTCTCCACCGACTTCTCTGGCTTTCTATGACTCTGCTACTATCCATTCCCACTACCCAACCCTTTCAGAGGAATCTTCATCGACAGCGGGCCGACTGGCGTTGGCAGAGCTCATCAATGCGCATTTACATAATACTTTTCAGAACGCATTCCCAGCCGGCCTAGCTGTCTTAAAGCCTTTTACTGAACATACTACTGCTCTGGTAGAACCAGCCTTGCGGCTCGCTAAAGCCCTCGTTCAATGTCCTAAATCGCCTGTGCCATCATCTTGTCCTCCAAACCAGCCGAAGTGCCATCCCTGCGATGCAGGAAAGCCGATGCAGCTTAGCCAGCCCGCCACCTACCGAAACACGACTCGAGTGTTCACCATAGGGACACTCCCCCATCCCTACACTCTTATTAGTTTGCAGCAGGACTCAGCGGAAGTTACCACCCGACACATCCGTCGCGAGACGGAGCGTGACCCGTGGCTGACTGAAGTCACTAAGGAACAGTTGGGCGTTGACATTGGTGGATCGTCACGCGCCGTGGTCTTCAAAAAGGCCGTTGCCGATGACGCCGTGGTCGGTACTTCCTTGTGGATGACCGTCGAGTCCTTGCCTTCCGAGGCCGGGCAATCCCTTCCAACTGACCTTTTAGACGAATTCGAATGGCAGTTTGGATTCCAGATTCCTCGGGAGGATAACAATGTGGACCCTAAGAACAAAGGGGACCGCAAGGAGTCCGTGCAGAATGCCAATCCTAGCCGACAAGGCGTCACAAAGGAGTATGACATCTTAAAACAGGCCCGGGAAGTCTTGAAGAGTAAGGAAACCAATCGGATTGGCATCAAAGACGTGGCAGAAGCCTGGAACCTAGCAGACACGGAAGTATGGCGATTTGTGAGAGCCTACCGGTTCGTATTCCTAGCCTGAAAATTAGACCCATCTCCACACCCCCAACCTTTTCCCCGCAGCAAAGTCGCAGAGAACCGAGCTAATTACATGCATGTTTTCCAGGGCCCGGAGTGTTGTGGAACGTAAGAAGTGGCAGGAGGACGAGAAAGACTTCGTTGGTGCTAAACTAAAGGCTTGAATTCCTGGTGCACGTTCCTAGGTGATTCAGTTTAATGTACCGCTGCTCCCTATTTCCTTCGATACGGCCTTTCTTTGTCTCCTAATGCGAATTGATGTAAGTCTCTTGATCTTGTTTGTACACCACCGGTTGGAGCATCTGGAGCGGGCGTTGGTCTGTTATTCTAATGTATTGCGAAAAGACAATAAAAAACCAAGTTACATAACTACTAGTAGTACTAGTACGTAGTAGTACGTAGGAGATCACCATCACCAATGATGGAGATGAGATTAGAGATCACATGAGGTCTTGCCGATGGTTTCCGCTCCGCAGGGTTAAGCGTGGAAACCGGATGGTGGCGATCCCCGCAAGGGGTCTTGATAACGACTGTGGGGTTTCGCCTCCTCAGATAAGAAGATCGCCCATCAAACACATACTACCGCATATCCCTGTTTCGGTGTACGGCATGAATACTACCCTATACCTCCTTGAGTCTCTTCCCCATTAAATAAATATATCTTCTTCGTCGGATCCTCGTCAACGTCTTCCTCCAGAGTCCGTTCTAGCTGGATAAACAACAGATAATTCTCTGGCTTGGCATTCGGATCAGCTATCCCCGCAGCAGACCGTCGAAGTGTTGGCTCAAACAAATCACAATGGCGCCCGGCATCTTGACATCGCCGGGGCCTGAAGTGGCTCCCCTAAAGACTGGTTCGCTGGCCCAGTTAACGGAGGAATGGGATGATACCATTCGCTTCTACTTGAACGGCACGAAAGTGACTCTCGACTCCGTGGATCCGGAGCTCACACTTCTGGAATATTTAAGAGGGATCGGTTTGACAGGAACAAAGCTTGGCTGTGCAGAGGGAGGCTGTGGTGCTTGCACTGTGGTAAGTGGTGTTCTTAATCTTCTCTTACCTGTAGGCTGTCAAGGATACTGATGTCGGTAGGTGGTGTCGCACGTGAACCCTACGACCAAGAAACTCTATCACGCATCGGTAAATGCTTGTCTTGCACCAGTCATAAGTGTGGATGGAAAACATGTTATCACTGTTGAAGGCATTGGAAATGTGAAGGACCCCCACGCGGTCCAGCAACGAATTGCCATCGGTAACGGCAGCCAGTGTGGGTTCTGTACACCGGGTATAGTAATGGTATGATCCTTTCTTCCTCATATCGATGAACTGTGGCGTCTAATCTCACGTGCTTGTAGAGTCTCTATGCCCTTATACGTAATAATCCTGAACCATCTGAACATGCTGTGGAAGAAGCTTTTGATGGAAATCTCTGCCGTTGCACCGGATACAGGCCTATATTAGACGCCGCCCAGAGCTTTAAAGCCAGGGGTGTCTGCGGGAAATCCAGTGCCAATGGTGGTCCTGGCTGTTGCATGGAAAAGCAGACTGGCTCTGGAGGATGCTGCAAGAGTTCATCCGAGACGGCGACAGCAAACGGCGATTCTTTGAAACTTACAGCGCCTGAGTTCATAAGTCATAGGCCAGATACAGAACTGATATTTCCGCCAACTCTTCACAGGCATGAGTTTCGGCCCTTGGTTTTCGGAAATAAGAGAAAGAGGTGGTACAGACCGGTTACTTTGCAGCAGCTCTTGGAGATTAAGCATGTACACCCAGACGCGAAAGTTATTGGTGGCAGTACCGAGACTCAGATTGAAACAAAGTTCAAGGCGATGCGATATAGTGCTTCGGTCTACGTCGGCGATATTCCCGAACTTCGCCAGTTCTCGTTTCATGACAATCACTTGGAGGTTGGGGCTAATGTCTCTTTGACTGATTTGGAGTCAATATGTGATGAAGCCCTGGAGCGATATGGACTTGTGCGAGGCCAGCCTTTTACTGCTATCAAGAAGCAGCTTCGGTACTTTGCCGGGAGACAAATTAGAAACGTGGCGTCTCCGGCCGGTAATTTGGCTACCGCTTCCCCTATCTCGGATTTGAACCCAGTTTTCGTTGCAACCAACACCGTACTTGTTGCCAGGTCACTAGGTGGGGATATCGAGATTCCAATGACCGAATTCTTCAAAGGTTACAGGACAACGGCACTTCCACCGGATGCTATAATCGGGTGTCTGCGCGTCCCTACTGCATCAGGGAATAGGGAGTATATACGGGCTTACAAACAGTCCAAAAGAAAGGATGATGATATCGCTATCGTCAATGCCGCCTTGCGGGTTTCGCTTTCGTCTTCACATGATGTGACGAGTGTAAACCTCGTGTTTGGCGGGATGGCCCCAATGACTGTGTCTGCACGAAAGGCAGAAGCTTTCTTAATAGGCAAGAAATTCACGCATCCTGCAACCCTTGAGGGCACCATGAGTGCTTTAGAACAAGATTTTGATCTGCAGTACGGAGTGCCCGGTGGTATGGCTAGCTATCGTCGGTCTCTTGCCCTAGGATTTTTCTATAGATTCTATCATGACGTTTTGTCGGGGGTCGAGTTGAACAGTACGGACATCGACCATGACGTGATTGCTGAGATTGAAAGAGCTATCTCTTCTGGAGAAAAGGATCATGAAGCTTCTGCCGCATATCAACAACGAGTATTAGGGAAAGCTGGACCTCATGTCTCGGCGTTGAAACAGGCAACTGGAGAAGCGCAGTACACTGATGATGTACCTGTCTTACAGAACGAGCTGTTTGGTTGCATGGTTCTTTCAACGAAACCGCATGCCAAAATAATCAGCGTTGATCCATCTGCTGCTCTCGATATCCCTGGTGTTCATGACTATGTGGATCACAGAGATCTCCCCAATCCAGAGGCTAACTGGTGGGGCGCTCCTGTGACCGATGAGGTGTTCTTTGCGGTAGATAAAGTCACAACTGCTGGACAGCCCATTGGTATGATCCTCGCGAAGTCGGCCAAAACTGCCGAAGAAGCTGCGAGAGCTGTAAAGATCGAGTATGAGGAGCTCCCGGCTATACTTACCATTGAAGAGGCCATTGAAGCCGAATCATTCTTCGAACACAACCACTATATCAAAAAGGGCGACACAGAAGCGGCTTTCAGACAGGCCGACCGCATCATCACTGGCGTATCGAGGATGGGAGGCCAGGAGCATTTCTACCTGGAAACTCAAGCGTGCGTCGCCATCCCCAAACCTGAAGACGGGGAAATGGAAATTTGGAGTGGCACACAAAATCCCACTGAAACGTAAGTTCGGCATCTCAACATTACAATAAAAGGCTAACCTCGCTATAGTCAAACATACGTCGCCCAGGTCACGGGGGTGGCAGCCAACAAGATAGTCTCAAGAGTTAAGCGACTGGGTGGTGGATTTGGTGGTAAAGAGACTCGGTCAATTCAGCTTGCTGGCTTATGTGCGACGGCCGCATCAAAAACGAGACGGCCCGTTCGATGCATGCTTAACCGTGATGAAGACATTATAACTTCTGGTCAGCGTCACCCGTTCTACTGCCGTTGGAAGGTTGGCGTGACCAACGAAGGGAAACTCCTTGCCCTCGATGCTGATGTATATGCCAACGGTGGACACACACAAGACCTTTCTGCCGCAGTTGTGGACAGGTCCTTGTCACATATTGACGGAGTGTATAACATCCCGAATGTTCATGTCCGGGGTCGTATATGCAAGACAAATACAGTGTCAAACTCCGCGTTTCGTGGATTCGGTGGACCACAGGGCATGTTCATGGCGGAAAGTTTCATGTCGGAGATCGCGGATCATCTGGACATTCCAGTTGAAAAGCTTAGGATGGACAATATGTATAAGCCCGGCGATAAGACCCACTTTAACCAGGAGCTCAAAGACTGGCATGTTCCTTTGATGTATAATCAAGTCTTGGAGGAGAGCTCGTATATGGAACGTCGGAAAGCCGTGGAGGAATACAATAAGAAGCACAAGTGGTCGAAACGTGGCATGGCTATCATTCCGACAAAATTCGGCATCTCCTTTACGGCGTTGTTCCTGAACCAAGCTGGGGCTCTCGTTCACATCTACCATGACGGGAGCGTTCTTGTTGCCCACGGCGGTGTTGAAATGGGCCAGGGGCTGCATACTAAGATGACTATGATTGCGGCAGAAGCATTAGGCGTTCCTCAGTCAGACGTGTTCATTTCCGAAACAGCCACAAACACAGTTGCAAATACCTCATCTACAGCTGCATCAGCCAGCTCCGACCTCAATGGTTACGCTATCTTCAATGCATGTGAGCAACTCAACGAGCGCCTCCGGCCTTATCGGGAAAAGATGCCGAATGCCCCAATGAAAGAACTCGCCCATGCAGCTTACTTTGACCGAGTCAATCTCTCCGCTCAGGGGTATTATCGTACTCCAGATATCGGCTATGTCTGGGGCGAGAACACAGGCCAAATGTTTTTTTACTTCACACAGGGTGTGACAGCCGCCGAAGTTGAGATTGACACACTAACCGGCGATTGGACTCCGCTACGTGCAGACATCAAGATGGATGTCGGCCGCACCATCAATCCCTCTATCGACTACGGACAGATAGAGGGAGCCTTCATCCAAGGTCAAGGTCTCTTTACGACGGAGGAAAGCCTCTGGCATCGTGCCTCAGGCCAGGTTGTTACTAAGGGGCCCGGAAACTACAAGATTCCCGGGTTTCGAGACATTCCCCAAGTTTTCAACGTTAGCCTTCTCAAGGATGTCGAATGGGAAAATCTTCGTACAATCCAACGATCTCGTGGTGTCGGTGAACCACCACTTTTCATGGGAAGTGCCGTGTTCTTTGCTATCCGCGACGCTTTGAAAGCAGCACGGAAGCAGTACAATGTTCACGAGGTCCTCAGTCTACGAAGCCCAGCTACCCCCGAACGGATTCGGGTCAGCTGCGCTGATCCCATTATCGAACGGGCAAGAGTCCTGCCTAAGGAGGGAGAGAAGAGCTTCTTTGTTGAGATTTAAGCGTTCCTATGTTGCTAATCATTTTAAACCATTTGTATCATTTGCCAATAAATTCTACAGCGTCATGATTTGGCTATGAAATTGAATGAGAAAGAAAGTCTTCCACGAATTGTATCCGCTGCTATATAGAATGTATGGTATCTGTTCTGTTCTGTGAGAAGGTGCATACCTATGTCTGCTGCATCTACACTGTCTAAAAAATTTTGGTATTCGTACAACTACACGGCTCCAGGTATCATTTAATATGTATTTAGTAATCGACAAAGAAGAGTGAGAAATTATGCCAAGTGCCTGCGCATCTATACTGTCTTCAAATAAAATAAGAAAGGAAAGACACGACTTCGCTTGTGGATATACCCGTATATCCAACGCCAACTTGAACTGTATCTAACAGAATGAAAAGATTAAAAAAAAGAAAGACAAAGTCGCTGGTACAACAATCGTAGCCACTGCGTGTATCAACGTTTCTCGATCCCATACTCAATATAGCTACTTCCACGCAGATCAGACGTCCCATCAACCTTGAGTGCCCTTTGGCCAGCGTATCCCATCTTCTCATCCTCATGGAAATGACCGACGACGGGTGGGGTATTCAGGGCGACTTCATACCGAGGAGCGGGTTGCGAGGCGGCGTTTGTATTGGGAATAGCAGTCAGTGGGACCTCGGTGAAGCCGTTCACATCTGGGTTGTTTATGGGAGCGCCACCACCCTCGCCGCGGTTTTTGTCCCGGCCCCAGAAAAGGATCATAGCGCGGATGAGGCCGAAAAGAAAATTGATGAACCATATGCCCAGTACGCAAGCCGATATTATGGTTTCTATCCGGATGCCTTCTTTGATCTTGTTGAGGACACGCGTGACAACTTCCGTGATTTTGTCGGACGTCGTGTCGCCTGGGTTGGCGAGGAAACTGTCGGATGCGCTTGTACTGTTGTTGATGCTGCTGTCAGCACCCTTTGAAAGAACATCGTTGGGTACACGTGGGAAGTCAACGTGAGCATGGTCATGGACCCAGGTAAGGCCTTTTTGGACAGATGCCACCTTGAGACCGATCAAACAATTGAAGACGTCCTGCAGGGGGCTATACAGGATGGTGCCTCCGAACGTGTCGTTGAGGACTCCTGTTGTCTTGTCGACGAAGGCGTTCAAAGTATCGTTCACGGCTGTTGTACTGGTGTTTACCCAGCCGAGGACGTTCTTGTTGATATCATTGCTCATGCCATCGATGACTCCGTTGGTGTCGTTCGCCCATTCGGCGGACGTGTTTTGTAAAGAAGTGACCACTTTCTCGGCAAACTCGCCGACTTCGCTAGTTAGTTCCGGTACTGTCCTCTCAACAGCCTTTAGTAGCAAATACTGGCAAAGGCAAGCGAAGAGTCCCGCAAGGGCGAGGCACAGGACGAATAGAGCGGCCGGTGAAGTTGCGTATGCAATGGCCCACCGCACCGATATTTGCCTGCGACTATTGCTGAACCTGCTTGCTGCTTTTATACCTGCACCTGCAGTGTGAGGGCGGGAAACAATGTAGACAACGTCCATCGGATCATGCGCATCCTTTCGGACAATCTGAGAGCGCTCTTTCATAGTGCGCCAACGACGTATCTCCTGCCAAGCTACCGGAACACAAACAAGAGTTGCAGCGATGATCAGAACAGCGAGAAAGATCTTGCGAGCAGCTACGATGGTTTCAGCAACCTTCTTGAAGAATGTATTGATCCCATTGTTCTCGTCACAGAAGGTCAGCTGTTCCTTTGCAGGAACAGGTAACGCTGAGCGGTCGAAGGTGTAATTGCCCAAAGACCCATTAATGAGGCTCTTAACTTCTTCAAAAGGGAGCTTCAAGACGTCTGTGACAAATTTGTCGACCTCATCAAACGTTGGGATGGAACTGTTGATCTTGTCGATAGTGTCGTTGATTGATCCTGGGAGGTGGATGTCCTTCAACTCGTCCACGCTCTTTGAGATGTCAAGCTTTGGCACTTCTCCACCGAAAGCGCTCGCAACTTTATTGATTCCACTCAAAAATTTGTTCAGGCCAGATTCAAAAGTTTCGACAGCCTTACCGATGTCCTCACCAACCGTTTGGACTGTCTTGTTCAAGAATTCGGTGGTATCTTCTATCACGCCGAGCGCAGCTTGAGTACTGCCTCTGACAACCATCGTGAATAAACAGAGATACGTTTGATACATCACTTTGATAAAAAAGATTATCAGCGCTTCGACTCCAGTGATCGTGAGCAACAGCATAGATATGAGGCCGTTAACCGCTGCCTCAACACTAGAGGCCGTGAGCTCATTCACTCCCTGGGACAGATAATGGGGCATTGAAGCCATCGAACTCCCCATCGTCTCCACTGAAGTGCAGGCAGATTGGGCTTCGCGCTTAGCTACGTCCATGTCCGACTGCATCCCAGCTGCCGCTATCAAAACTCGGACTAGGACAAGGAGCAGCAAGATCGTCCAACGGTTGAGCCACACTTGTGATAACCGGGCTCGCAATCCCAGATAAGGTGTAATACCATCGGGGTGCAGTGGTACGGCACGTCCAGGGCCGCCATTTGGATCATGCGCGCCATACGGTGGGAGGAGCGGGAAAATAGATCGTCCAGACCTCGAAAACACCATATCGACAGACTGAATTAGAGTATAGAGGTGGGGTCTGAAAGAGACTGATGTCTTCTGGATGGCACAGGCAGGACAAGATACGTTTGAGCAGTGGTTTTGACAAGTCCGTGGGCGGGATTGTATTATTCAGGAACGAAAGGTAGTTGTATATCAATCAAAGAGTAAGTGCCGGCCAGCAGCAACCTTTTTCAGTTGAACAGGGGACAGATTATAGGAGAGCCATCACACAAAGTTGTATATACTGCCGATTGTAGAAGAGGAATGGATGCAGTGACAAGGGAAACGTGTTGGTGTTCTGCATAGAATAGGACAATAGCTCAATATAACGGGTCCAACAATAAAGAAGGGGCCCACACTCTTTATTATTCTTGAAAGGTCAAGCGATCGCCTGGGAATTTTGCGAAACAAGCAAAGCAAAAAAGTGAATGGACTGGGGGGAAAGCCGTCTTTGGGCGTTAACAGACAGCGATGTCCACCCAGGGACATGGCTACACGGACCACTCATAATCCGTAGGCATGAAAATAGAAGTCTACCGACACGGGATTAGCAGAAGATTCTGCAGAAGTTTGTTTCACTTTGTGCATGATTAGCGGGCGGCTCTTCTCAGTGGTTTCTGCAGAGCGCTGGCAAGAACCAAGATTAGTACCCTCGAAGCCGGCGCTTAGAGTCCCAGGCCTGTCCACCAATCCTTTATTCCCAGTCAACCGTTGCCAAACAATGCGAGATGTTTCTTCTAGTAAAAGACTTAGTCTCCCCATTATGTGGAGCAATGGGTCAGGCATAGATGAAGACTTTGTTTGTTGCCTTGCAACACTTCTCGTTCCATCTCGCGCTGGGGTGCCGAAGACTGAACTGCGTATTCAAATGCGAACTGGATGCAAATTAGCCGCCCTCCATTTCTGTGCACAGGCCTGGTGCCATAGATGAGACTCTAGGGCTGGTCGAAGTTGTTAAAAATAAATATGAGAACAGTGGGAGATCGTGAATGGAAAACTTGAGAAAGCGAGCGGGGAAAGAAAGAAATATATCCAGCCACACGTGACGGGCACTCTGGAGTCTTACGTGTCGAGAACTACAAAAGAACTACAAAAAGAAACCCCAACTTTTGACAAGCTTAAGTTTAGGCTAGGCGAAGCGTACTTCAGAAATCCTTCTGTATGATATGCTACAGTCACAGAGAAGTCGATACACCATGGTCAGGATCCATTAGTTCTAAAGATATCTGAGGCGTATATGATTGCTCTAGCAAGGAGACAGTCAGCAAGAAGCCTCTGTTTCTGAACATATCTAATTTTATTTTCTTTTTTTCTCCTCTCACTGATTTTGTTGAGCATGTCATGGTACTCTCCACTGGCCAATCTGGACAAAAGAGTTAGTGCAGGGGTTAAACCATAGAAAGTCATATGTGCAGTCTAGATAGACCATGCCAGAGTCACCTTTTGCCACCACTGTTGTTGAATAAATGTGACATGGATGAGTAGTGCAGCAAAAATAGCAGAAACTATACAGGCTCTTCCGGAACCTGTTCATCAATACGGTCGCCATGGACAAGGGATGTAAAAGACAACCATTGGGACGACTATGGCCTCCATCAGTCTCTGAGACTACCATAGAGTACTTCTGTGATATACAATTGATCTCAGCCCTAAAAACTGGACTCAATCACCTCTCTTTAGAGTTACGTTACCTATCACCTAAAACTTCTTAAGCATTTACTCTGCTGGTTTTCCCTCTTTTTTGGATCCCCATTTGAGGAAGTACGAAGAGCTTGTCAAGATGGAATTACCCCCAGGCTCTTCAGATCGGCTTGCTTATCCAGACAGTAAGATGGATATTGAAGACCAAGAACAATCTCTAGAAGAGGAATCACTGCCAGGGGACATAGGCTCAATAGAAGATGCAATCTCTTCACGTGGGCTTCAGGAAGAGGCAGGCCTGCAATTGGACCAAGTGAGGCTCAGTGATGGGTGTGTGCTGGAAGTGCAGCAACTGACCGAGATTTTTGACTTCACTGTCACTGATTCTGACAAGAACGTGACAACAAACACAAGCCAGGAAACCTACCGCTATGACTACTCTTCTCCTAAGGACGAAATGGTTCTTTGTTCTGGTCAGTTTATTTACTGTAACTTGATTTTTCCTTTTTTGTTCTGACCCCTCTGGCTCTGTATGGATACAGGAGTGCTAACCAGAAGTCTACAAAATAGAAGTAAACTATCAAGAGGCCTTGGAGAAGAAGAAGAAGATCCGTGCAGAAGCTATTACTTTTCTCCGTGCTCGGACGCAGGCGCGCCTGGCCCGGTTGGACGCATTGTCTGAGGAAGATTTGCTAAGCCGAACGAGCGAGCAGTATCAATATTACCCCAACGAGAGTAACGGCTTGTCAATCACCCCCCAGCTCCTTGCTGAATCGAATATTACATCTGCCTTCAAGATGGAGCCAGTCCAGGCATCTAAGAAAAAGAAGAAAAAGAGCAAGAAGAAGCCTAAGAAGCGAGTGCCTCTTGAGATTAGAAACACTGACTCTCCCAACAATCACGCGTTGAACCCGGCTAGTCCAAGTGTGCGTGTGCTGAATGTGCAGCCCTTAAGCAAGAAGGTGGCTCCTAGTGATGGCCCGTCTTATTCGACTCGATTTCAGGATCTGTCGGAGCCCAGCCTATCCTCATGCTGTCAGGAAACTAATCTCAAGTCTGAACATTCAAACTCTACTACACCGGCAAAGGACTTCGCAGCCCCTACTGCGACTCAACATGAGAACAGATTGCAAGTCGAACACAAGGATACGACCGATTGCCACGAAGGTTACTCGACGGGGTGTGTATTGAGTGCTGGTCCTCGTGAGCAGACCTACCGGGATGTACTTCTAGGTACAATGGATCGAAGAGACAAAAGGCAAGGCTCATGTACAGATCCGGCGATAAAAGGTGACATAACAGAGAACAACGCTGCACCACATGCACATCTAACCCCGCTCGCAATCGAAGAGTGGCCGAGTATCACTGGAGATACACCGGCTGAGAGAGATACGTGTGATACAAGTCCCAAGGCTGCTTCCTCGATCGATTCAGGACAAGATGAGGAGGTATCACGCGCTGGATCTTCCACCTGTGCTCAGCCATCGCGCAGTGGTCACCCTACACCCAAAAATAAGGCTTCTTCAAAAGAAAAGCTGCCTCCTATACAAGAAGTGACAAGTGAGATGTTTCATGGTTATCCACATGTAAAACCGCCCTCTCCTCATGCTGAGCGAGGGAGCATATCTGGCGAGATTCAAAGTCACCTTACATGTACACCAAAGTCCTCAAAATCTACCTCCACAGGTTGGACCAGCGCCGAACCTCAGGGCACGCCACAGACCGAATCCTCTGAGATCGAAGCCACGGAAACCAAGAACCACCACCAGAAGGTCTCCACCGAGACAAGAACTGTTGTGATCTCCCACACGAAGGGCAGCCATGCACACCCCTCGTCATCTTTGAGCCATGAGAGACCAGGTCGATGTACCACAACCGCACAAAAGTACATATCCACTCAGAAACCAGAGGGATTTTTCTGGCAGCTCGATAGTCATGGATTCCCCTGCGCGAAGGCAGGGTGTGAAAAGCGTTGTAACTTATGGGATGGTGCAACCGTCATCTGCCCTCGATGCGGGCCATTCTCGGAAATCCGTTATTGCTGCAAAGAGCACCTCCTGGAAGACATAAAATATCATTGGCTATACTGCGGACGGATGACTTTTGAACATCCTTGCCGAGAGAGTTCGATCCCCCGGGATGTGAGAGATGGGCCACCCCTGGTTCCTTGTCTACATCCTTATGATACACCTGAACGTCATCGTCAGGCCGTTTATTTCAATGCAAAGGTTCGTGAGGCGGATTATTTCATCTTCTCAGACTGGACTGATCTGGTGAAAGCCGGCTTCCCAGAGAGCAATGTCGAGGTGCGGTGTTCAAGTCAAGTCATCTATACTATCAAGTTCGAAGACGCAAGTGAGAAAGACCGGTTTCGTCGTGTTCTAGCGACATGCCTCTTCAGTACGTCGACTTCCTTGATCTACCATTGATACCTATTAATCACCTATTTCCTTGCAGTGACAATCGAAGCTACCGAACTTGTAGATTTTCTATTCCGGCTAATTCGAGACAAACTCCGATCACAGACTGCCCCCATAGAGCTTGAAGCCACGCTCAAGTTTCAATTTCAACAAGAATTCTGCGTGACCATACAGCCACATATCACCGGAGAGAGACACGCCTGTGTGACGGATTGGGATGGAAGGAACCGCCGTAATTGCCAGGATGCTATCTGCCGAGCGGAATACCGTCGTTTGCTTGGATCCCTTGGGGGGAAGGGCCATTATCAGCTCATTGATCACTTGGAAGGCAGTTACTGGATTCTTCGAGCGGCAAGAACCACCCATCCTGATGTACTTGATGCCAAAGCGCGTATGCGGGGAGAGGGCTTCAGCGACCTCGCGGATGAAGATCGAAGAGAGTTCCGCCGGGGCGCAGGATGGGATGGTGCTGGGACAGGGGATATGGAAATTGAGGGAATTAATGATGATTGACTACATCCTTACATACACACATATATCACCCCCACGAAAACTACCCAACAGGAGTTCTTCATCCAGCGAAAGGGTTTGGGCCACACCGCCGTAGTCTAGAGTCTGGGACTCTAGACGCAGCTGCAATAGCCGACATCCTGTGCCAGGTTTATTTTTGGTGATCTCTCCCATCCTTCTCCAATCGATCTTTTATTGATCATTCATCAGAAGTGTCAAGAAACAACTAATAATCTAGAAGTCGAGGAAGTGGATAGAAGAGAAGTTTTAGGGACTGCTTGATGCAAGTCCTTGAACTTGGGACTGTCGGACAAATGCCAACCACATCAACGAGGGGAAAAAAAAAAAAAAAAAAGTAAAGAAAAGAAAAAGGAAAAAAAAAGGAAAAAAAAAAGAGCTATTGTGACCACCTCATCCAGTGTTCCCTGTTAACATTCTCTATGTAATCTAACACCGTAAATCTAGCAGGGATAACTCATGCCATTATGGTTCTCTGTTCTATGGCTCCACAAAAAGTTTTTGCACTAAGCATAACTTTACTGTATAATATACTTCTTTAAACCACGCAGCCTCTCCTTGGCGGTCTCCAAAACATCATCGTTCTTGCATACGGCAAACCGGAGATAATCCTCCGCGATGTGGGCATTGGCGTCAGTATAGAACTCGGTTGGAGGAATGGCCGCAACGCCAACCTCATGAATGAGGAACCAGCAAAGCTTGAAGTCGCGGGGGCGGCTTGCAACATGAGGAGGGAACGGGTAGTCTTCCGGCAGCTTCACTGAGGACATGTTTGCGAGAACAAAGTAGCCACCCTCGGGGTCAGAGTACTAGTGCCATTTGTTAGGGATCATTCAAAATAGTTTATGGCTCGAGATTTTTATATCACTAGAACATACCGGAATGTTAAGTTCGTCAAATACCTCACAGAAGCGCTCCATCTTCTTCTTCATTTCGGTGCGGCTCTCATCCCAGAAGCCAGCCTTGTCGGCTTGCTCAAACGCAACAGCTGCAGCTTCTTGAAGGGGAGACACGCTACTGTAGCAGATTCGAGTGTGTGCGCCAGCCACGTACTTGATCAGATGCTCAGGGCCAATGAGGTAACCAACCCGCCAGCCAGTAGCGTAGAAGGCCTTCCCAGCCGAACCCACCGTGAGAGTGCGCTCGTAAAGCTCAGGCGACAATGTAGCGATCCTGGTAAAAGGAACATAGTAGAGACGGTCGTAGACCTCGTCAGAAAGAATGATGAGATTGTGCTTGATACAGAGCTCGCCGATTTTCTCAAGCTCATCACGAGAGAAAACCTTTCCTACAGGGTTGTGGCTGTTGTGGCCATTAGTAGTTTGCTAAGGCATGGTCACTAGGGGCAGTAATGCTCACGGCGAGTTCAAAACCTAATGAGTTAGATGGAGAAATGTATCGAGGAGGGTCAAGAATACTCGCTTACAATCATTCTAGTCTTGGGATTAATAGTCTTCTCCAGCTCTTCGAAGTCTATAGACCATTCCGAAGCTGGCGAAGTCCTTGTAGCTCCATCCTTGGGAGGGTGAAGGGGGACATATCGAATGGTACCTCCGGGCATTTCGATGTTGCTGATGTATCTGTTCTTGGGTGTCAGGCATACGCAAGTTGCTATACAGTAGCGCACTCACTGGTCAAAGAAAGGTTCAAAGATGATAACCTCATCGCCAGGTTCAATGAAGCCCATAAAAGCACTTAGCATCCCTTTGAATTGTCAGTCAGGTAAACCCCAAGCCGCATCACACCATGACGGCTATTACCTTCATTTGCACCTGTGGTGATCGTAACCTCGGTGTCCGGGTTGAGCTTTCGGCCGAAGGATGGAGAATACGCATCCGCAATAGCTTGCTTGAGGCGAGGACGACCCTGTGCCGAAATGAGCCGGTGTTTGGGTGTATCAGCGCCCTTCGATCATTTTCGTACCTTGGTCGGGGAGTACTGGTTACATTCAACTTTGTCGAGAGCCTCCTTTGCGGCATCAATCGCAAACTGAGGAGGGTTGTAGCCACTGGTAGAGGGTATAACATTAGCCAGCCAGGTCACTGCCCGGATCATAAAAATCGTACTTACAAGAATCCCTGGCCCATGTTCACGATAGGCTGAACAGGGGAGGCCGCAGCGGCTTCATTGACGATTGACCTGAAAGCCAATTAGACCGACAATACAGCAACAGTTCAGTCCCAACGTTTATCCCCATACCAAACATCTTGTCTCTGGCCAGCGACCCGTTTTGCCGGGCGAAAAGGGTCCGCACGAGAGGTGGTAGCGGACATTGCTCTAGCGCGGGGATCGAGAAAGCGGGGTGGCGTATGTCTCGAGAACAAGGGTTGTTGTGTTGGAGTCTTGAATCTCGCGATTGCTGTAGAGATAGAAGTCCGATAGCCCGAAAACATAGGTGAAGGGAAGATCGAGGGTTGAAACGGTGCGGGGGAGAAAGTGATTTAATGATCCGTAGCAGTCGCAGGAATAGTTGACTCCAATCGGCCAAAATGATAGGGTGCCTAAGGCTACTCCTTATGGCGTACGCAGTACGGAGTACTAGGGCGCAAATTGCGTGCTTGCTGCTCCATCATCATCCTCAGGCATCCAGGCATAGCTCCCCGATTACTCATTGACACGAAACCCCACTCTAATCAATTAATTGGGGAAAACGCGTGAGATCACGCGTCTGGCCATTGTTTGATTGACAGGTTGATTAATTAAATATGATCGGGTTGCTCTGACTCCCAACAACCTGATTTCCGGTGTCTCGATGATTCAAGCGCTATGGTGTCTTGTCCAATATGCGGAAACTCTGTATCATCTCTGAAAATCAACGACCATATTGATTCCAATTGTCAAAACTTTATCGATGAACCAACGTCCAGCACTGGGGACCTGACTTCCTCTCAGAAGGCACAGGTCCCCAGCTTTTTCCAACCTACCTCTGCTCGGAAAGCATCCGCCCAGCCCAACTCGCATCCCGACTCCTCGCCTTCACAAAGTATTACCCGCAAGAGACCCTCGGCACCTGAAGCGGAAATAGTAACAGATGGCAACAAGAAGACTAGAAACGATGCAGAGCAATCTGTGAAGAGGCCAAAAGTGAGCGCATTGCAGAAGGCAGCGCCGTTAGCAGAGCGCATGCGGCCTCGGACTCTTGATGATGTCTGCGGTCAAGACCTCGTCGGCCCCCACGGCGTTCTTCGCGGGCTCATTGAAAATGACCGGGTCCCAAGCATGATATTATGGGGTGGTCCCGGAACTGGTAAAACAACGATTGCGAGGGTTATCGCTTCGATGGTTGGGAGCAGATTTGTGGAGATCAACAGTACCAGCACTGGGGTCGCAGAGTGCAAGAAAATATTCTCTGACGCCAAGAGCGAACTTAGCCTCACGGGAAGAAAGACAATAATCTTCTGTGACGAAATCCACCGCTTCTCTAAATCACAGCAAGATGTCTTCTTGGGCCCGGTAGAAAGTGGGCAAGTTACTCTTATCGGTGCTACAACGGAAAATCCTTCCTTCAAAGTGCAGAATGCACTGCTCTCCAGATGTAGGACTTTCACCCTGGCAAAGCTTACGGATGAAGATGTCAAATCTATATTGGACCGAGCTTTGCGGGAGGAGGGACCAAAGTATTCGCCTTCTGCCCTGGTAGATGACGAGTTGATCAACTACCTCGCAAAGTTCTCTGACGGGGATGCTCGGACCTCCCTTAATCTTCTGGAACTCGCTATGGATCTATCCAAACGCCCGGGGATCACTAAGGAAGAGTTAAAGCGGTCTTTGACTAAAACTCTTGTCTACGATCGTGCGGGTGACCAACATTATGATACCATTTCCGCCTTTCACAAGTCCCTCCGGGGCAGCGATCCGGATGCCGCTCTGTATTACCTCGCCCGCATGATTCAGTCGGGAGAAGACCCATTGTACATTGCTCGCCGTCTAATCGTAGTGGCATCGGAAGACATTGGTCTGGCAGATAACAGCATGCTCACTCTGGCTATTTCTACCCATGCGGCCGTGGAGAAGATCGGACTCCCAGAGGCGCGGATCAACCTGGCACATGCGACCGTGGCTATGGCGTTAGCAAAGAAGAGTACCCGGTCATACAGAGGTCTCAACAATGCGTTCGCGGCATTGGCAGAACCAGGCATTGCCGGGCTGCCGATTCCAATTCATCTGCGGAATGCCCCCACTCGATTAATGAAGGAACTAGGTTATGGGAAGGAGTACAAGTACAATCCGAACTATTTGAATGGCGAGGTAGCACAAGAATACTTGCCTGAGAGACTTCAAGGCCGGAAATTCCTTGAGGATCTCGATCTTGGTCGTCAGGTTGACCCGGACCTCAATGGTCAGCGTTGAGCAGAACGCCCTTATGGACTAAATCACCTACCTTGTCCCCCAAGCTGACGCGTTACGCACATGAGTGCGGCAGCTGAGCATTTTCAATTGTGGAGGTTGGTGTTGGGGGATGAGATCCATTCAACCCTTATAAGCCAGATACCTACGTTGGCTGTCAGACTACAAAGCCGCTCCAATTGAAGGCTCGACTGTCCCGCACGATGAGTTTTCTATGGTGGTAACTAGGATGGCTGGAAATTCATTCAATGTCAAGCCCATTGATAGACAAACGAATGAACGATTTTGGCGAACTCAGCACTGACGAAACTACAAGCTCGACCGACACTTACAGAAGAATATGAATGCATCTTCAGACTGCGACTTGACAGTCGCGATAGAGTATAATACTACCATTGCTTCACGAGTGGCAGAGCGTTTCGGACTTATTTTTCTTTCTTTTGGGGGACTCCCAGGCAACGAGTATGGATCTGGTGTGGGCTAACTGAACCTGATGATAAACAACTCTTAAGATGTAAAGTGTGGAATGTAGATATACAATCTTCTGTTCGACTGTAAACAAATCAGTGGGTGTAAGATCTAAATGCGTTAATGTAAAATTTCCAATAAATGTAAGAAGTAACTGTAAACAAAAGATGATTTAATTTACTCCGCGTCACCTTTTTTGACTTGGTCGCGTCTCCGCAGCCCGACAACCTGACAGTTAGTTAGGCAATTAAATCCAATCCTTCCAACCATCCCCACAACAACCACACGGCTCAAAACAATTCTATGGCTTAATTCACTACAACAAAAACCATTGTCACTCCCTACTCTCATTTTACAGAACATCCACCCTTCTGACAAGTTGATCGCATCCCGGTGCTTTTCCACCGGCGATCACCCACCGCGGGATCTCCCTCATAACCACCAACCACGACAACGACCACCATGGCGTCGCAAGGGTTTGGCTCGCGCTCATTCGCCTCCACAAGGCTACCTGACCGGTCTATGAACGCCAATCCAACCCCCTTCGCCGCGTCCACCTTCTCCCGTCAACGACTAGGGGCTCCAGGATCAGGCGACCAAGGAGCCGACGCAGCGAGATCCTCGCAACAGGCGCCACAGCCACCAGTCCATTCGCAGACCCACGGCCCTTCACAGGACTCGAATCCTCTGAGTCGATTAACTGAGGAACAACGGGAAGAGATCAATGAAGCTGTATGACCCCCTTCTTACATCCCCGCAAGAAAAAAAACAAAAGGTTTAGCAAGGAAGCTAACATAAACACACTTCTCCCCAACCCAACAGTTCACCCTCTTCGACCTCGACCGCGACCAACATCTAGACTACCATGAACTCCGCGTCGCTTTCCGCGCCTTAGGCTTTACTCTCCCTAAGCAAGAACTCATCTCCCTTCTCACGACTTATGGCGTACCCCGTCCCCAAGTCCAGCAGCAATCCTCAGCCCAACAACAACAACAACAGGCCAAGACCGCTCCCGCCACGAATCCCCAGCACCCATCCAATTTGCTCATGCCCCTCTCTGCCTTTCAGGCCGTCACGGCGCTGAAGATCCTGGAGCGCGACCCCCGGGATGAGATTCTGCGAGCGTTCGAGCTCTTCGATGAGGGCGGCAAGGGGTACATCGATCTGGAAGATCTGAGGCGGGTTGCGCGGGAGTTGGGCGAAACAGGCCTCGAGGAAGAGGAACTCAGGGCTATGATTGAGGAGTTTGATCTGGAGGGTGTGGGTGGTGTCACCCGGGAGGCGTTTGTGAGTATATGTTGGCAGTGATTACGTTTCTCTTTCTCCTTTCCTTTCCTTTTCTTTTTTTGTCCCTTCTCTTTTTGTTTATGGTGTAAATTGTTTTTTGGCTGTGTAATGTTCTCTGTTGCGAGATTCTCTTTTACTTGTTGGGCTTGGCTCTGTGGCTCGATCCTGGGGATTGACTAAAACTTACCTATGTTGCGTACGCGGGCAATAACTTCCTATGTCCTGAGAGTGACTGGTTTGTGTGAACTGATAGTATCATTCTGTACTTTGGTTCTGCATTGTCCGTTTTACTTTTTCTTTTTCTTGGCAGCATTTCGAATTTGCTGGATGTTTCCCTTGGGCATTGGATGGGCGCCTATCGGTTGTGGGATTCCCCCCTTTGGATGAATTATATACGATTCCATTGAGTCTTGATTTACTGTGTATTGGTGTCGGACATTGTAATTGAGAACTTGGTGCTATTATAAACTTGTGTCTGTAGATGTGCAGTTGCTCCGTCTTCTAATGACGATGGCTCATAAGTGACAGCAATCAATATTTATCACACTCCCAGCACCAAAGGAGTGCGCGTCTCAATTATACAAGGGCACCATTAATGAGCCAGCCCGATAGCAAACATGACAAGGAAAGAACACCAAAGCTCAAGACCATTGAATACCGAGAGAGAGCGGTAGGGGATGGGAAAAATAGTATAAAGCAAACAAGACATGTCACCGAAGTCTTCCCTGTAGCATGCAGGTGCCGCCACATATTACTATACTTACGCCGGATCCAAAAGAGAACTGAAAGAAAGAATGCCACCAGGATGCAATGTTCGCAGATTCGTCATGAGAATTCGTGTCAGATGAAGTGTAAATGTATATATAACATACATAACCCAATCAAGCATATCGCGGTGCTTGATTACCATATGCTGGGGGCGGATATGGCGGCGGAGGGTCTGCAAGCCCCTGATATCCACGCGGCGGCCCATTGGGCCACTGATTCATTGGGATCGGTTGCTGCATAGGACGAGCCCAGGGTCCATATGGACCGGCAGGTGGTGGCATGGGCTTTACTGTCGGTCGTGCCCGACGACAGCGGTTGATCAAGCACCACAGGATTGACAGCACAATTAGCCCCCCCACACCACACGCAACGCCAATGACTAGGTTCTTGTGATCGTCAATCCAGCCCTTGACGCTAGAACCGTCGCATTTTCCGTTCTTGCAATGGCCACCACCGCTACAAGGGGTGCCGTCCAAGAAGTTCTGGTTGACGCCGTAGCATTGACCAAATGTGTTAGAGGAGCAGACCACTTCACAGGACGAGCCATATGCAGAACAAGCGTACGTCTCGTTGCTATGCAGCAAACTACCCATGACGGACCGACACTGGTAATCTCGACTAGTACACTGTCCACTGGCGCAAGTTAGACCGGCCGAGGAATCACCACATTTCGTTCCATCTTTCTTGAAAGAGTCAGAAGGGCAAGTACTCGAAGTGCCGCTGCACGTTTCTTCCTCATCGCATTCGCCACGGCTGGCTCGACAGACGGTTCCAGCAGAAGAGAATTGACATTTTGAACAGCAGCTGTCATTGGCATCATCGCAAACCGCGCCGCTTTTGAACTTGCACGTTTTGGCATCACAGCAGCTATTGTCTCCGCAGGATTCTTCCCCGCCACAGTCGCAGTCTTCTCCGGACTCAACAATGCCATTGCCACATTGATGGCCAGTATAGGTGGTGACTCCCCGGTTGTCGGAAAGGCAACTGGACTTGACGCTGTTGCGACCCAGGGCCGAGCAAATGTTTCCGATTGTACACTTGGAAAACTCTGTGATATCTGTGCCCGTGGTCGGGTTCATAATATACTGCCCCCTTGCATCACAGGAGGATGCAGTCAAAGGACAGCACTGCGATGACGCCTCAAGATTTTGCCCACATGTCTGGGTATCACAATCATGAACCGCTCCGAAAGTGTGACCCGATTCATGGGCAAAGATCTGCCATCCGCCACCTGAAGAGCGTACAACGACGTTGGTACCACTGACTGCGTTCGCGGCATCTGATACAACATCTGCATTACACAACTGCCCAAGCCATGCCAATCCAACCTCGCTGCCTGTGGGGCAGTTGCTCATGAGGGTCCAATAAGCATTGGTATCTTTTTGCTGCCCACGCCACTTGGAGAACTTATCCAGTCGAGATGAGATATTCCCCTCGGAACACGGCATGTTCCACTCTGCTGAAGCGGGAGGAGTTTCTGGGCAATCCTTTTCGGTGATGGTTAGGTTGCGTAGGCCGATGGAGATATTGAAGGATTTCTCGTAGACATTAGATGCGCTGTTGACAGTATTTATGATCCATTTCTGGGCGGCTTCTTTGTCATCAAACGAACCGGTGAAGCCACAGTCCGTAGCGATACCGATCAACGCGACTTTCTTGGTGTCGGGGCAACCAGACGTATCACCAATGGTCGACTTCAAGCTCACACCACCACTGTTGCCCGACACACCCCCAGTGTCAGATTGCCGCTTGGTAAGTCCGAACAGCGAATTTAGAGACATCGCACCCCATTGACTCATGTCCTCCTCGGCTTGGAGAATCGGGTGACTTGGGTCGGCATTAAAGCTAAGTTTGTCGGCTTGGCACGACGAGGAAACGGGGAATGAGCGCTTCAAGTCGGTATGTAGTTCCCGGATCATGTCGGAATCTCGATAGAAGACCATGTATTCTCCTTTCCGGTCTGGGATGCCCACATCTTGCTGACGTTTGTTTTGCAGGTACGTTGATTTCAACTCGACATGATGTTTATCGTCGTGGACGCTGAAGACTCCTTCAAATAGAGGCTGTGACCCATCATTTTTCAAGTATATCCGGGCCCATCCTACAGGATCCCACATGCCTTTGCCCCTCCCAACCAACGCACGGCCTTTGAAGACCTTGTGTTCATGTCGCTCGATTGGCTCTTCACGTTGAATGTTTCCATGGCGGTCTAGGTACTGTACATATGCGTCTTCCGCTAGAATATCATGGTTCGGTTCTAATTCTAGTTTTATTCGTTGGTTTTTGTCACGCAGGTTGAACGTGACATCGAAATGAGAAAGGTGATCGACTTGATGCGCGGACGTATGGATCTTAGGATGATCTAGAGTCGAGACACGCTGAATAGCATTTGGCTCCTGCGACCGAGCTGTTCAATATTTCAAGGTTAGAGACTGGCATAAGCTGAGCAGTTAGGAAAGGAAAATATATGCAAGCCAACCTTCTGCGTGAGCTGCAAGGAGTGAGATTGCACTGGTAGCAAACCAAAGTGATTGTTTAAACAACCTCATAGCCGCTCTTGGTGGCTAACACCCAGAGTATTGATCGAATCCGACCGATAGATAGGCTGTAAGGCAGGGTAGTGCGCGGAAAAGTTTAGAGGTCCCCTTGACTGAGTAACATCAAAAGCATCAGGCAACAACAATAAAAGCGAGGCCGCCGTTTCAATGCACCTGACCAAGTTCGATATAAACAAGGCGACTTGGTTGATTCTGGGCGGCAGTCGCTCTTCCGCACCTCACGGCAAACGGTACAAGCACGCAATATGCAAGCGAATGATAGGGGGATCCTTCCAGGCAGCGAGCAATCGGTCAACTAGAGACGCCACGGCGAGACGCTTGGCTGGGGCGCAGCAGTCTTGGCGAATGCGCCGATGTGTTGCTGTAGTGAGTGAGATCAACAAACCGAACGAGCGTGGGGATGTAGACAGAAATGGAAATGAGATGGACAGCTAAAAGATATGGAAGGAGGAATAGAGAACGGATAGAGGGGGAAGGGAACGAATTAATTGTGAGAGGTTGTCGTGGAGATCAACCGGCAAAAGATGAGCTGGGACTCGGAAGTCGGATTTAATGTCAACACGATGCGGGAGGAATGAAAGAAAATCGGGGTTCAGCAGACTGGGCTGAGAGTGGGTTAGGGATGGTCCCTTAAGCTGATTAGTGGACGGATCAATTGGTTGTCCACAGCCTCAGGGTTGTGATCGGCGGGGGAATGGAATGGCGCTTACCGTGGCTGGAACTTTTAGTGCTGACAGTAGTATATAAAAGGAGATTTTAATGTTGTCAGAAAGACAGAGGAAATGAAGATATTTTCAAGACAGAGTCATTGGATAGCGCTTCCCCAAGAGTACCTCGAATGCTGTCGCAGAGAAACTTCAACCAGGGACCAAGTGGATCAAAACGTTCCGAGACAGTAAACAATTTTGTCTAGGTCACGTGTTTTGGAGAAACAGGGCCTAAACTCTAAGGGACCAGCCCAGACAACAGCCCTATTCCGACTGAGACAGAGTCATCATCACTGTCACGATTGATTAGGCATCAAGATTTTGCCAAAAATGAAGAGGGTGGGGGGAAGGGGGAAGGAAAGAAAAACCCCTAGCCATCCTCACTGGTCGGCCCCTGAGACAAGTCATGGAAACGACCGAGATCTACAACCATGGTACAGCTCGCTTTTGCGACCATAAGTGAACATCGCATACTACATCCGTCATCCACTCCGGATCTAGATCGGATTTCATCGATGTCTCACTAGTATTAGTCCGGTGCAGAATGATACACTTCATGCGCAACAAGTGCAAAATGTGGAATCAGCGCTCCACAACTCGTACACACTACACACGGCATGTCCTCGTCCTCCTCACTTTCCTCCCAGGCATCACCACTGGTTTTATACGCATGTCTATCCAAGCCCACGATTATCTGAGAACTACTGGAAATATCGTTGGATGACAGGCTGGGATCCCTAACGTATTGCGTAGCAGTTTCTGGTGATGACCGCTCCGTCACTGGAACGGGGAAGTCTGGTCTGCGTAACTTGTCCTGCCTCTGGAACATCTTCTCGATGTCTCGTCCACTACTCTGCTTACGCTCCCCAGCTACATCCATCATGTTGGTCACGGCGACGTTCAAGAGACGGATATTCCAGCCAGCCTTCTCGGGATGGAGTTTCCGGAACATCAAGGTCAAAAGTTCGTGCACCAGTTGTTCCGCCAGCGCGTCAATACTCGCATCAAGGCAAAACACATACTGGGGGAGCGGCGCCGAGCGTGAAATACGGTTGAAGCTGGGAGCTTGTGCCCCGTTGGATGTAGGAGGTGGCCGAGGCCTTGTTGACAAACGTAGACTCCTTGGACGAGCAATCCATCGCATATTGGGTATTGTTCGAGAAAGTGACCCTTTCGATCGCGGTTCTGCTACAGCGACATCAGGTTCCTCCTCAGTCAGGTCTGCTCGCATTCGACGTATTAAACTAGCAGTTAGGGAGACCAGCTCTCTTCTAACTTCTTCGAAGGTGCTCAGACACCCATAGGAGTCTTCAATGCTAATCTGGGTCGGTAGGTCCCGAGCTTGAAGGACCTCTGAATTGTCTACACCATGTATCAGGTCCCATACCTTCGTACCAATGCCTTTGGGGGACCCTGGACCGCCTAGGATCTTATCCAAAAGCACCGGGCCCATCCTAGGAAACAAACGAACGTCTCGGACAGTGACTGTATCATCCCTCGCCGTATCAGAAGCAGCCTGATTTAGATTTGACTGGGCCGGACTTCTGAGGTAAGACGTTAGTTTTTGAGAAAGTTTAGATCCAATCCCAGGAATTTTTCTTATGTCATGGGCGTCGAGGAAGTTAAGCACACTGCTCTGGGCGCCTTGCTCCGCCGCAGTATAAGGCGGTAGAAGGGTTGTCTGATTGTTGGGCTTATAAGTATTACCCACTAATTTGGCGAGGATTTTCGAGGTCGAAATGCCTACTGTGGCAGTGTAGCCCTTTTGTTCTTCCAGTTGGCCACGTAGGTAGGCTGCCAGATGGGAAGCAACAAGTAGCTTAATATGTAGCGAGTGAGAATCATTTCCCGCCGGAACCGATGGCCAGGCAGAATCCGATGCTACGTTGGGAGCCGCAGGGTAAGTCGAACCATGGAACCCAGTGGCATCAAATGCGAACCCCAGTGTGGGATCCTGACGGTTGAGATGAAAGAACGAGTGTTCTAGATCGTTTCGATTCAAGAGATCCACATTGTATGTAATCATGTCTGTGACATCCAGAAACAACTGTTGTTCTAGTATCAGAGATAAGGCTCAGAGATCCACAAACCGTGGGGACGCGACAACAACCGAAGAGTGAAATAAGAAACCAACCCACCTCATCAAATCCCAATTTTTCCACTTTCCCGCTCCAGCAGAAGGCACGGAGGAAAAAGTAGAGACTCTTAGACGCATCACGGAATTTTGTTAGATCCTCACCGAGGACGATGACAAGCTCTGGACAAATCTGCCTGGCCTCCTTGATCAGTTGCAGCTTGCGTAATCCCCTTCTGCGAGCCTCGTAGTTACAGGTCACCACGATCTGTTTCTGTTGAACGGCTAAAGGAAGGGTCTTCAACACCGGCTGCTCCACCTCAAAAACCGAAGCATAGAAACAGTCATAGTCCTGTTATAAGAGAAACAAATATATTTATGATTAGTACAGACTAGTCCTGGTCATGACCTGGCTGGTGCTGGGGCTGGACGAACAAAGTGGATTATAATTCGGTGATCATCACGGGGCGGCGGTACCACAGCCATTCAGTCAAACTGCGAGTGACAGAGAAGGGTTCTGTTGGTGTGAGTGAGTGAGTGGAAATAATCATCATGCAGGATTCGTGCATGATTGATAGGCGTAATACAGGAATGTTCTCCATGTGATCCCGGAAACTTGATTGGCTTGAAAGAAAAGGCTGGGGGGTTTGTGGCTGGACTCTTCTTTTTAGGGTGTGCTTGCTCGAGCCATATCAGGAGATACATTTATCCAGGCCTCAAGAAGACTAGTTGCGTCTCAGTGCCCCACTTAGCCTCGTGTCCCAACAGGGATCTTTTTATAGTACCTCAGCATACTCCGTACCGTCCGATGACAATACCTGAATGCTATAAATATCCCTTCACTGCCGTTGATTCCCACTCGACTTTAATTATCTGGACAGCGGGTATATATATACTATGAAGAAAGAATCCACCATGATTCAAATCAGACGATCGAACTGGATCGGCTGGATCTTTCCAAATGGATCAGCCGCGCGTTCAGACTCAGATTAGACCACGAAGTATGTAATCTTACTTTCCAAAAGAAATGAGGAGAAAGAAGGTTAAAATAATAATAATAATAATAATAGTAAAACTGTGTAATAATCATACTGAAAAAAAAAAAAAAAGTTAAAAACATGGTTCTAGTCTGTCTGCAGCGGCGGATCCTTTCCTTCACCTGTTGATACTGTGAATGGGTCCCGACGAGCAACGATTGCTGATGCGGCGTCAATAGTTCTATTTATTATTAGAAGAGTCGCAACGCTGTGTAGTACCGGAGCATTATTATTTTTATTATTATACGCCGGTTTTTTATGATCTCCAATTTTTTTGAAATTAGTTCTTTAAATCCGGAAAACTAATTGCAAGCGGTGTTGGGAGGTTTTTTTTTCGTTTTTTTGG
>NW_022475564.1:0-40939 GCF_009193585.1 Aspergillus caelatus
ATTAAACTGTTCGGTGAATAATATATTACTATACTGAATATATAAATAACAAGAAATTTACGAGTTATATTATAGTAAAAGAGAGTACAAAAAATAATCTCTAACTTTAAAAACTCTTTTACTAATAAATATCTGCACTAACTCAGGGTCAATAAGTTTAAGGTTGTATTTAATCTGAATAACAGAGACTTAGATAGGAGGGGCTCTATATATTTTTTGTATACAACCTTTTTCTAATTATCACGACAAATCTTTAACTCCGGGAACTCAGTTAGCCCCCTTACCAGCTGCTCCTGCAAGAGCTCAATATAGTCCAGGTAGACATGGATATTAACTATAGCATAAACAAAGGTACCGGGATATAAGTCCACTATATAAGTATATACCTCAAGAGACTGTAGGAGACAATATTAAAAGGCACACCGAGGGCCACGTCACACGAGCGCTGATAGGGCTGGCAATAGAGATGACCTTTCTGGTCTTAACCATTGGGGTAGAAGACATAGAACTGGGCGAATATATCATAAGGCGGGAGTGCTATCTTCTTGAGATCGACTGGTTCCAGGCACTCATAATAATACGATAGTCGAAAGGGTTATGTTTTAACTTGTACAGTATCTCGATGAGCCGGTTGACTTCTTGTCCTTTGTAATCGGTTTTAGTGTCGACATTCTCGGCCCCGAAGTATCGCCATTGAAACCTGTATATAGGACCGAGGTCGCCTACGTCGCGGTGGCCCAGGCCGACTTTGTCGAGGAATTCGCGGCTGCTGCTACCGCCCCAGATCTTGACACCTTGGTCGGAGAGCGGCAGGGACAAGATACAGCCGGAGATGAACCAGAGAAGCTTGGCAACGACAGCACGGAAGAAGACACTTTTGGAGGTCGGGAGGGGAAGGACAGGGATAGAGTTATCGACTGGGTTGGGAGCCGGTTTGGAGAGCGAGAAGCGGAGAGCAAAAGCAGGACTGAGAGGGTGCGAAGATGGAGTATGTACTTGTACCTGTGCGGTCGGGTCGGTATTTACCTGAGGCAAGTCTTGTGTGTATGAGATTGAGATACTAGTGTTCTTTATGGTTGGAGTTGTCTGCTGGATTGTCTACTGGGTTCGGTGTGCTGCTGTTATTTATACATATATTAGCTGTAAAAGGCTTTCACGGATTATATATATACAGTATCCTGAAAGGAAATAAAGTAGTATATATTACATATAATCGATATTCCAAGTACAAAGACATAGTGTAGGAGTAGAGACTGATATAGCAACTCCCTTAGTATGAGAGAGATTGACCATATATAATAGTATAGAACAACATACTGGTAAATATTCGTATAATGGCAGCTTAAGTATATAATCTTGTTGTGCACATTCAGTAAGTGGCCGAACCAAAAGAAATAAGTATAGATTATTTTGAAAGCTGTGACGAATACAGCATATAATCTAGCCGATTTCAGAACTATAGAAGTAAATAAATTACCCAATATTAAGGGTAACTCTGCGGCCATTTCTATTAGAAGAATTAGTACTATATTAAACAGAATATACACAGACTTACTCTTGGTTAAAGGCAATCTTTTTGAAGAAGCTAAGCTGTTCAAAAACAGAAAGTTGCTCAATATCAGTGATCTGATAATCAATATTATAAGCGTAAATCAGCTTGCTTGTAAATATATATATATAATATATTAATATCCTATTATAAGGTATATCAAGGTTATGCTGCTGTGACAGGCGGAGAGGATCAATTAAATCGAAAAATTTAGTAGTATTATCTGATATTGTTTCACAGTCTTTCTCGTCGAATAAAATAAAGCTCTGTGTGAGTTGTGGGTATCTTTGCTAGAGATTAACTTGCAAAGCACCGGTTAACAGATAATCCCAAGCACCAAAGAAGCCTAGGCGAAATGATTAACGAAAACAATCTAGACAAAATAGATAGCCTATTAAATTTGATAGTGTAGCCCTGTCTACCTATCTCTTAAATAATCTACTGGTATCAGTATATTCAATGTCAAGCGTCAGAAGTCTAATTACTTATACTTTAACTCTCCTGCTAGGACATTGCAGTTTATTAGAGTTACATATTCAGAGGCAATATTATAAAAATATATACCAGTATGGAGATTTGGACGGTTTAATTTATAGATCCAATTATCTTTCGAAACTGTTGCAGATATACCTATATCTTTTAGAAGTTAGGATTAAGTGACAAGTATATCAATAACTTACTAGGTAACAAGAATTGTGTGGCCTCATTAGGTTTTAAGAAAGAAGCAGCTTGTATAAGCATTTGAAATGTCTTTCGACCTTGTAAAATATAACGGTGTAAATCATCAGGTAAGAGAGAAATCGGCATAGAGATTAGACTTGTTGTCTCTGCAAATATGGTATATATATAAATAATAAGCTGGTAAGCAGGTAGAACTGGATAATCTGAAGATAATAATCGAAGGATATCCTTAATACGTTGACAATATGAGGTCTGAAACCAACTTTGTTCAGTGTTATATCGAAGAATCAATGGTATTAAAATAATTGAGTAACCTGCTTCCGATATTAACCATAACTTGCGGTGTTGAGGAGTCTGGAGCCGCGGCCAGTTATATGGCTGTATAAACTGTTGGAATGTATTTGAGTAAGCCACTTGTCCAGAGGGACTTAGGATCTTTGATATTAGTAGGTCTTGCAGAATACTGCCGAGACCCTTCTATTCAGAATAAGATACATCATGCGGACGACTGAGAACTATATCTAAGATAGGATTTAATTCTCGAAGAGGGATCTGTTGACCTGTTAGTCTATATTTAGTAAAAAACTCTTGACACTCTGTTTTTGTTGAATATCGATGTCCTTCAGCAAGCTTTTGAATTGTATCAAAATAATATCGCCCCTTCAGAACAGTATCAAAAGTTAAGTCAGCTTGTTGCTCTTTTAAACAATAACAAAATCGGTAACTAAATCTTGTATTATAGTTTAATACCCCACTGTTTTTTGCTTGCTGGGGCATATTACCAGTAAATGCTATAATAAAAGCTGTGACCAAGGTAAGACCACTATCCAGTGGCATAGATATACCGTTAATAAGATCTTTGAAGCTCCCCTGAAATGAGATAATTATATCTTCGACAGCGGCACCATGCGGGCCAAGTGTTAGCGTAAACAGATTTCCTACTTACCGACGTGCAGAATATGAGAGGCCAGCAGGAATCAAGTAAAATACTTTTAATGCTTGATATATATTTCGATGGGTCCCGAATTCATCGATAAAAAGTAAGAATGGGACAGAGTGTATCCGGCAAGTTTTTGCAGAACAGGAGAGAAAATGTACCCGTCTAAAATAGGTAAGCTCTAACTCTGCGCGTAATAGATATATTAAACTGGGATGGTAATATGTCCTTTTTTTATAATATAGCACACTGTGGATCTCGATAGAAGGATTTAAAGAATAACAATTATTGGCTGAGTAGTAATAAATACCTATATCGATTACCTGGAGAATATCAGCAGCTAGTATTTCAAAATTAATATCTTCTACTAAGATATATATTGAGTCAGATGATAATAGAGCAAGAGATATACTTTCTATCTGTAAACGCGAGAAGACTGGCTGTAGTGTTAAAATAACTTGTTCTTTTGTAGCTGTTGAGCTCTGCTTATCCAATCCTATAAATATAACCCGACCAATTGTAACAGGTAATCTAATTGTATCAACAGATATCTGTGGTATTAATACAAAGTCTGAGAGGAAAATAGTCTCATGAGAGGAGAAGTAGATATATTCTCCTGACACCGCGGTAATAGATCCACCCTATACACAGGAATACTATAGCTCAATAGGATTATCTGTATATTGGGTTATTCTAAAGTATATTTTCTTTTTTGCAAGACCAGAATTGAGGATATTATAGAACAAGTACAGTGGATCAAATCAGTATTACTGTGTTGTGAAATCTAAATCACAAGGTGTATTGGATTATTGTGCTTGACTAACAGGGATTGCTCGCTTATATATAGATAGAAGTGGGAGGTTTCTTTCTAACTACTCCTTTAATGTATCAAGTTTTCGAGGTAGATTACGTACCTTATCTGAATCTAGGAGCTGTAATACTTCATACAGCCGACTATAATCAGATCTTGATATTTCTGTATAAGTAACCTATAGTGCGAGAGTATATATAAAATCGTTACCCAGCCAATCTAAGATTATATTACTATAGACTATCTGGGAAAGGCTTCTATAATATACTTATATTAGGTTTATATGGAGGTGGATTATACTGTGGGGATTTGTGTGGATACTCTTGAGGTTGTTTAAGTATTGGGAGATAACACATAGAAACTGGACAATTTTTGGTATTTGGAGGACATATAGCAGTTATATCCTGATAATACGAAGAATTCTGCCTATTATTATAGGGCCGCCAAACAATTTTTGAAGATAGAAAAGCCTTATAACGAGGTATTTTGAAGCCAGAGTGTTGTAGAGTTGATGTTTAGATATTATAGTAAAAGGGGGTGTTCACAGAACAGGTGTAGTTTAGAGTACCAAGATAAATACCTAGTCTTACCCAATGCTCAACTGTAACAATGTTTTTAATATATAAATTATAGTAAAAGTCTATTCTTATCAATATATTAATATGTTTCTAAAGTGTATTATAAGTCTTTTATATCTATATATTATAGCAGACTATTATATATTGAAAGAAGGCTTATTGGTTTAATATTAGAGTGTATTTATTAGATATTCTGGCATAATATGACCAGCGTATAGGATATATATATAATGAAGACAGAGATTGAAAGCCACTGTATGTCTCTCAAAACTAGTATACACAGTTAAAATTTGATTAAAATATAATTAAATATTGTACATTAAAAATAAATAGTAAATCGTAAATAAATATTATATCCTACTCCCTATCCTTATTCTTATTCTTATTCTTATTCTTATTTTTATCCTTATTCTTAGTCTTACTCTTATTCTTATCCTTATTCCTATCCTTATCCCGGTACTTATTATTATCCTTATTCTCATCCCTATCCCTCTCTTCTACTGATCCATCACTGTCCGCATCTATATTAATTAGGGACTGTTGGGGCTTCCGGCAACTACCCAAGATTTCTACCAATGGAAAGTCCCTAAGAATGTCCAGTTCTCGATATTTATTCTTTGTGTAGAGACTATCAAAAGTATTTAAGACATAACTGCGATTATACTTCACAAGTTCAGAAATTCTATTAGAGCCCCGAGTAAGTAATATATTTAGTCCTGCGCGGAAAACCAACTGGATAGTAGTATCTAAATTGAATTAGGCTGAGTTGAAGACAGTGTCTTAGCTTAGTATATAACTTACATCGAACAAAAGATCGGCCGAAAGAAGAGAAGCTATCAAGTGATAGACAGATTGTCATTCAAGCAAATATTTCTAAAGACCAAATTGATATATATAACCTTGTGATACCTTCAAGGATTGATTTTGGGTTATATAGTAGTGAATAGCGTTGAGTAATAAACCACTCAAGGAATATACTTGTAGCACTCTAAATTAATCGAAACTTCCAGGATTTATAGAAGAATCGAACAGCCTTTTCAGTATCTTAAAAGTCCCGTGTACTATAACTTATACCTGGGAAGGTTCTCTGCACTGGTTCAGCAGATTTTCTGTTGTATAGACCATATATAAACTGCTGTTGTGTATACTTGACAAGATCTTCTACAGCCCTATTTGTGTTCGTGGAAATTGTTATACCAGCCTCCACCACTAAATTCTGGGATGAATTGTTATAGTTGAATAAAGAGGCGGCAGGCTCCAACATATTATCAGAGAAGTAGTCAGGCCCAGTTATATCCTGAATAGGGGGGATCACTGGTGATATAGAGTAAGATCGAAGATCAGCAGAATTGATAGTGGATAACAAGCCCTCTTGGTGCACAGGAGACGTATGAATTGTATGCAATAATAGTGTACTTGGTAGAGGCTGATAGCTGCGTACATTTCTAGGTTGCTGGGTGGAGGGTAATCGATTATTTGTAAAGGTAGTATATTTAACACTCCTAGATCGGGTCGGTTAACTTTTTAAATAATTTGTAGTCTTTTTCCTTTTTACAACTGATTTTGAGTAAGATCCAGTACTTTTGGCTACTTTACACTTTTGCTATAGGAATATATTATTAGTTTACTTTGATTATAATTTTCTTTCGATAATTTTATTAATTACTTACTGATATAATAGAAAATCTACTATATTCAGAATCCTGCGAGTTTTCAAGTACACCGGCATCAAGGGTAGTTAATTATGTAGAGAATAATTCTGATTCTACCAGATATATTAATTTCCCAGTACACTATTAAGAGCTAGTAGTAATATACATAAATTTGAGTTAGTCTCGGCGCGTTGGGTTGCTTCTATTGACCGATTTTGGTCCCGGTATCTTGTCTGTAATAGTAGTACTTGCGATAATATAGGCAGCGTAGATTATATTATAGCTATAATTATAGAGATTATAACCAGCACTGTATTTCTAAAAAAAAAAAAAAATCGATCTTTGATTAAATAGGAGTCCAAAATAAAGATTTTTCTGAGATTGTAGGCCAAGAAATTGAAAGCTTTTACAGGTATATCTAAACAAAGAAGTTAAACAAAGAAAAGAAAAAGTTGATTTGTTTGCTACCCCCTGAGTTAGATACTAGAAAAAAATTTTTTTTTTGCTTTTCTTGATTTACAATATTAGATCCTCAAGTTGGGGAGCCTTCAGTCTGTGTTCTATATCGATTCAATAATCTGTTCGAGTATTATACTTATATCAAAAATATCTCCCTTCTGCGGCTCCTCACTATTCTCCAAATAAGTCAATTTATCATTTCAAATTTGCTATCTGGTTAAAGATTTATGGTCGCTTATTATTTCTTGGTTATTAATATTAAGGGATAATTCTGTGATTATTTCAGATAGTGTCTTATTCACTCCTCTTCGACACAACCAATATTGAAAAGTTTTTTCTACTAAATATTCATATATTAACACAATCTTTGTTTGTCCTAGTCGATATACTCTGTCGATAGCCTGGTTGACAATGCTTTGTGAAGTTGGGAGTGAGAAAAGATACGCATTTCAACAAAGTTTCTGTAGATTGAGTCCTGCTAACAAGATAGAGAATATTAATATTAGGACTATATATTTATTCTCTTGTATAGTGAACTTATCGATTAGTCTTGTTCTTTCAGTTATATCAAGACCTGAGTGCAGTATAGCAACGTCTATACTAATCTCCTTGAGACAAGCAGCAATATACACTTGTTCAGCTAGCTATATTGTCCACACAATAGACTTTTTATAATATAAAAATACCTGGTCTCTGATAATTGGGATTATACTTCTTATTTTAGATAAGTCCTGTAAGAGAAATTTAAGAGTGAAGATAGGTCTTTCAATTTTCTAAGTAACCTTATAGGCTGTTCTATAAAACCCTATCACTGAACTTTTATTGTCCAGGACTTTATAATTTTTAATAGTATATATCTATTGATCTATTAATGTATCTTCTTTCAGGCAATACAACGCTGCTGCAATATTTTGCGTTACAAGACTTTTTTCCAACTATTAGAAGCCTATCCAACTTGAAAATAATATCAATTTCCGAAGCCTGTCCATATTCTATCTATACTTTGTTTTATTGTGTTTATCCTGCATAAGAATATATTGTTGATACCTGACCTCTAGGGCCTTGTAGACCAGCTCTTCCGCCTTGTTTAGTTCACTTATTACCATCTTCCACTTGTAGCCCGGGATATCTTGTCCTATAGTAACACCACTCTCAAATAGAATGCTTGAACTAAGCGTACAGCGAATTATTAATTGTACTAGGATTTTGCGCAACCGTGTTCCTGTAAATTGGAGATCAATACTATCCGTGAAGATAAGTTTGGTTAATACTGTATAAGTAAGCAATAAATTTTCTTTCTCATACCCCTTCGGTAGGTTGAAAAGGTAAGCTGTCAATTGCTGTGGTTCAACATAATCATTTTTTAACACGAGACCTGTATATCCGGAGAAATTATAAACGCTGTTAAAAAACAGTGTTTCTGTTAGCAAGAGATTAAACTCTGCGTATATCCACTTCGTAGTAATAGATAATTGTGTATCTCTATTACACAGTATATATACTTCGTCAAAGACAGCAATCTCGAAGAGCCCGGCCAGAGAACCCTTCCATTGTCGAGAGAACTGAGATAGATTATAGATAATCTTCTCCTTTTCACACCACAGTTTTGCTGTAGATGGTCCGTGACGAGCAGTTAATATCTGGTATATAATCAGGATTAACACCCTTGCCCTTTGGGATTGGCCGTCAAAAATCTTATTATTGTTTGTAAGTTTTCTATCTATTATATATATATTATATCCGGCTGTGGCTCTGTAATCTCTATAATACACCTATAACTTAAACAGAGATATTATGGCAATAATCTCCCCAATCTATTGTCCTACCAAAGTGGGCAGTATAACAATTAATATCGGTTTTCCTAGAGACAGTGTCTTCTTTTCCTTTTTCGCTGCATCGTATCTTTTCTTGAACAATATATATTGCTATTCTTAGATTAGTCTGGGAAAGGATATCACAAAGAGACTATACTTATATATATAAGGAAATCTACTGCTTCCCAAGTTTTCCCAAGCCCCACAGAGTCTCTAAGGATTGTGTCTTTTATATGGCCAGATACTTTCATTTCTACAAGTGTATTGATAGTAACTGGCTGCCAATATTTTAGTATAGTACCGGCATGCATATTAGGTAACCGGGAATACAATAAAGCTGGTATATTTAGCCTTTAATAAATTTTCTTGTGATTCTCTTTCTGGTACTCTTTATTGTCAAACCATTGTCTTTATTTTTCTATTTAGTGTAGCCCTTCCTCTGTCGGTCTTATGACAGTTGAAATAGTGCTTATCTCTGTTATATATATATATTCAATTTCTTTCTGTATATTATAATACTCAGGGTTGAATATATCGGTCGTTATCGGATCAAACACGCGGTATTTAGTCTTAAGCTCCCTTTTGCTCAATTTCTTTGGTGTTTTAGGCTCACCCTTCATAACAGATAAGGCTACTACGTTAACCTCCTCTTCTATTGTTTCTAGGTCTGCTATAATCTCTGGCTCTTCCTTACCTATAACCCGCTCACAGTTTTTTAGTGCGGTTGTGGCCATAGTATACTGCCAGAATGGGTCAGTACGATCGAATGTGTCGGATTTCCTCTACAGGATCATTTGCTGCTTTTTACTAAGACATTTCTCTTGGAGTGCCATCTCCTATCTGCTCAATTGTAGATTATTTTTATTGTCTTTCTGACTCATCTTATTATCGGCTTGAGTGTCTGTCTCAGAAACCGCGGTGGTATCTAATTCCATTTCGGTGTCTTCCTTTGTGGTGGAGGATATAGCCCCTGACTGATCATCGTTGGTTGTTGCTCGGGTGCGTTTTTGATAGCCTATCTAGTATCAGCTGTAAAATTCTTTCCCACACTCCTCTATACTACTAATCTCTGACACTGTCAAAAATTGCTGTACCTCCACCCCTTTTCCCTATCTGGGATGGAGTATGAATGTGGCGAAGCCAATCTTTTAATACCTAGATCAATCGATCTATTTCATCTTCTGTTTTCTGGGTCTGAAAGAACACCCCGCTTCTGCTTGTTATATTCTTATACTTCACCCAATAAAGGAAGCATGTGTAATGATCTACCTCGTCCCACTCTATTTTATCCTTTGTAAATGTCGAATACTTCCTGTTATCTGCTGCTTTACCAGATATCACTTTTACCTGGACTATGACTAGTCCTGGGCCATGTTCACCACCTTTTCTGTTTCTTAAGAAGTTGTTCTATAGAGAAGCCCAGTGTGGCTGCACCATATCCGATTTAAGCTATTGAGTCTATTCGTCGTTGCCCACGAGTCCAAACGCGGTCTTTAGGCCCTCTCTTCCTTTAGGCATTTTTGCTATTTTTATATGTTAGACTAGGGGTCTCTGTAAAAGGGTCTCAGCTCACCTTTTCCTGTGGAAGCTGTTGTGTTGGTTTCTGGCTCGTAGAAGATGATTACATTGTCATCTGAGTCTGACGACTCACAACTCTTTGATTCAGAACTCATCGTGCATAGCGGAGGGGTAGATAGCAGGGATAAAGAAGAATACTTGACTCTAGTTAAGAAGCCAAGAAGGAGCTTATAGAGGTAAGATTGAAGGTAAGTTGAAGATAGAATAAAGGAAGAAGGATGAAGAAGGATAAAGAAGAGATAAGGGAGAGATAGAAGATAAATAAAGGAGAGATAAAAGAAACACCAAATCTCTATTGCCCTGACGAATTAATTATTTTGATTTCAGTAAATAAATTGTTCAGAATATAAATAAAAAGAGATATATATTTATTAAGTAAATAATCAACTTCGAATAATTCATAACTATAGATATTCTAATGTCAAGCTAGAGTAAACTGTAAAAGGCTTTTTCAGTATAGTGTATACATAGTTTTTATACTATATTCTAACTAAAATAAATATATTTTTAAACAGTATAAAGACTATCTTGGTACTATATACTTTAATTCTATAACTGTGTTGAATAAGTAATGTTCATGTCAACTCACAGTTATAACACCCAAGAAACTGTTTGCTCACTATAATATTTGGTTAGATTTTAGTATGTGACCCACTTAACCATTTTACACCAATGATTATCTAAGATGAAACTATTGTAACCCACCATAACCGGTTTGCGACCAGTACCCAAACCTCCAATAACTACATGCCTCGGGCCACTAAGTAATTCGATTCCACATATATTTTGGTCGAGCTTTAGGTTAACTTATCCAATCCTTCCCCATCACTGGTCATTGGGAAGTCTTCTCTTAAAGTGCCAGTCTTTCCACAAGCTCCATTTTTTGTACTCTGTACCGTCCACCTTTTCACATTCCACTTCCCATCGCAAAGGATGTGGCGATAACTTCCTGACTGACGTTGGAGCCGACGCACAGATCATCATCTTGAACTTCCATCGGCACCCCATAAGTTCCCTTTTGAAGTCCATGCATGCAGGCAGTGATTTACGGGTCGTGGTGGCCTCGACATTGATCTCTGCCTGAAACGGTGCGAACTGCACATCTTAGAAAGCTCACATCACCGTGATGGATGGCATGAAGAACAAGAACACCAAGACGGGCATTCAAGCCTGGAGAAGAAAGCCTCGCAAGTTCGCTCCAAAGTCAAGATTAGGCTGTAAGACTTGCAAGTATGTCTGGACTTTTACGTATTACTACGGAGCGATCAACAGTGTTCAAAGACTTCGTAACTGACATGCCTCAGGATAAGACGAGTTAAATGCGATCTATCTCAGCCTTCATGCTTGAAATGCCTTTCTACTGGTCGCACCTGCGATGGCTATAGTGAAAGGCCCCTCGCATCCAAGACCGAGAAGACCCAGATTGATTCAACTGATTATCGCGAGATCACCGACAGATCAGATAGCTGCGACAGTTATAGCCCCTGTACCACGATGGGTACGTACGAGTCAAAGCAATGGCACTCGAAATACCATGGCCTCATTTTGCAGAACCTCGGATCCTTTATGATCTTACCCATAAGTGGGTCAACCCAGGCCGAGGCGATGTGCTTTTTCAAGGATATTTCGATCAAGCATCTGAATGAATATCGCCCTTGCGAACCATGGCGGAACACTCTCATGTTCTTCTCCCACACCGTGCCATCAGTGCGGCATGCTGCCATTGCTCTGGCGTTGATTCACCGAAACTACCTGGATCGCCATTCTAACGGTCGGGTGTATGAATCGTCGTCCTCAAAAGACCGGCTATCGGATAAGGCTCCTTTGCTTCACTATAACCGCGCCATTCATCTTCTGCTGAACTCGGAAACTGGCGACAGCGCCACAATAACAGCTATCACGCTTTTGGTCTGTTATCTCTTTACCTGCTTTGAGCATCTGGCGGGTGACGACGTACAAGCAATGAAACACCTACGCGGAGGTGTAGCGCTCTCACGCAACATCTACCACGCTACATTGAATAACTGTACCTACGACGATATCCAATCTTCGGGGATCCATGCCATTATCTGCCAGGTCACAAAACAGATTCGCCGTCTTGACATGCAAGCCGTCATGTTTCTAGTCGACTGGACTCCAGACAACATCCAAGAGACATTCACGGCCCGTCTTGCACTCCTCGACAGGACCTTTTGGTCACTTGATCAAGCTGCCGACCACCTCCAGATTCTCGTGGCTCAGGTAATGAGGTTGCACAGCACACAGCAACAAATGTCCCCGACGGGTACGATGCCGGCGTTACCTTCTTCACTTAAGGACATCGTTCTCGGGCAGTTGGAAACGTGGTCGAGTCTCTTCGAAAACCTCCTGCAACAAGGCAGCCCCTCCGAGTCAGGCTGTGAAACTGACCCTCTCGTATCACTCCTGCGCTTACAACACACTATCGCATGGACTCTCCTCAGTGGTTACGGACCTGGCAAAGAAATGGACTATGACAATTTCCTGCCCCAGTTCCAGCAATGCGTCGCATTGGCGGGCAAGGTAGCGGCGGCACATCAGCGGTATTCGGGGTCGTCAACGTCGACTTTTACGCCAGAGATCGGATTTATCCCCGCTCTTTACATAATCGGCGCCAAGTGCCGGCATCCTAACGTCCGTCGTGAGGCCTTGGGTATTTTGCGACGGCAGCTAATCCGGGAGGCGACTTGGGATAGCATTTCTACTGCCAGGGTGGTTGAGCGGATTATCGAGATTGAAGAGGGTGAGGCTGGGGAAAAGCAGATGGTACAGTGCATGGAACAAATTCCTGTATGGCGGAGGATCGAAGCATTGTCTTATATACATGTCCCAAGCGGTCAGTCTGCGGCCAGGTTAGATATTGCGTATACATTATGCGCCCAGGAGGGAATACAGACTGAGTCGCTTATGATAGAACGGACCAAAACTCTTATCATGTCAAATAATCGATAACAGGCAGTAGGGCGGGATGACGAACTAAAAGGGAAACTGATTCCTGTCTGTACCTGTGAATGTAGCTGGCTCCATCCCTTCGTCAGTTTTCTAATGCTGGAGCGGTGGTGTAACTATTTGCCGTAGTTGTTATGGACATCTATTCGATCTATTACAGCATTAATCTCCCTTCATTCGAGCGTTCTAACCTCACCTCCATGGACCGCGCAGATTGTTCCATATCGCAGATTGTGGCATATAGATCGTCATCATCCAGAAGATTATTATCCAATCCATGATACAACACCGGCAATACGGAGCATTTCCACACCTCATCCCTCCCGCTGCTTATTGACCTTCGCTGTCAATATAAAAAACACGATAGTCAAAATCAACACAAACGTAGGCAGGATTAACCGGATCCAATTCACCGAGACAGAAGTGTTTCGAACAAACATTGTGCCGCTGACGATTTTGTTGCTTCGATCCGTAGCCCAGTTGGTCAACGAGTCTGCGATGTTTTCCACCGCCGTGGGTAAACCCAGGTTCATGACCTGCCTAACGGTATCAGGACTGTTGGCTGAGATTCCATTGTACTTCCATGTGGACAAGTTACGAGACGCCTCCTGTTCCCACACCTGATAGTCCTGTCCCGTAAAGGAAGTATTAACTCCACTCAAAAAATTAAGTATCGGGCCAAAGGCGAACTTGGTGATATCTCCGCCGTTATAGTAGACAAACAGCTGTGACGGGTTGGCTCTGTCTTCTTGCGAATGCCAGGGAGGGGAGTAATTGCTCGATTTCCAATAAAGGCCCGATGCGAACTGTTCTGGGGGAACAGATCCGCCCCAATCAACATCATGGGTGGTCACTGACGGAACACCATTGACGACAACCATTGAGTACGTTTTGGAACAGAAGCTGAGTGCGCATTCGGTGGCTTTGATGATCTCCATTTCATTCCCAGAGCCTGATAGCTGAGTGCCGTTGATGAGATTGGCCACGTTCAACTCGGCCTAGGCGAACACCTGTAGCGGATTCTGGACTCCAGCATACGAGACATTGCTGCCAGACCTTGCATTGTCAGACTCAGAGTCGTAGGTAGACCAGCTGAGATTATTGGGAAATTTCATCTTATACAGCTGATAATATGACGACATTCTCTCTACCAGTATCGGAGTGCTAACCCCGGCACGGTGGATAAGGTGATGTTGCATGGTATCGACTGGGTATCGTTGGTATTGTAGTCGAACTTGATATTATCGCAGCCATGGAGAGTGGCCTTTGATGTGGCATCTTCGCATTTGCTGCACACAGCAACTGATCGATAAGGTAGTCAAGTGCATTTTCCCGACAGACAGACGGGATTGAGATCAAAGCTATTTCTCCACAGGGATGCATTGTATGCCTGGTTTAAGCTGAAAGGAATGTCAGAGAAGTTACATCCCTCGAGCTGATTTGCAGTAGCGACGGAAGGACTTGAAAATTCTCGACCAGGCAAGCTGGCCACTTGTTGCATAAATGGATCGAATAATAACCCCAAAACGGTGATGATAGCCCCCAAGGATACGATTGACTCTGCTTTGTGTGAGAATAAGATGGTAAGCGATCCCCATGGCCCTCGACTGGCATCGTCAAATGCCTGGATGTCGTATACCCTCCGTCGTTCCTTTTGCAGCCAGAGCCATTTCAGCTGGCCGATGGATGCGCTGACCACGAGTATTAGAGAAGATTTAGACCCAGTTGCAAGAATGGAGACGATGGTGTTTATCGTTAACCCATGGAACTCCAGGGGTCATTTTTTGTTATCATTAAAAGAGAGCAAAATCACGATGGAAACAAAACATAGAATACTAAAGCACAAGGAGACAATCTCCCAGAACCAAGTATTCGGTGATGGCCATTTGGAAGTCTTCTGACAGGAGGGTTTCGTTTTAATCGGCGATGCCGAGCCAGTAGACCTTTCTTGGAATTCAATATCGCCAGCAGCTTGTTCGTCGAACATTATGATGAGAAAGAGAACAAACTCCTTTTGAGCGAAAGGAGTGAAGGTCGTAAACGGTCGACGATCCAGGTTGGAGCGAAGGAAGTCAATGATCAAAGCTCGTTCGCCATGGTCGGGGGTTTGCGGGGGATATGGCCAGAAGCGTGTTCCAATTGGAAAGGTCCATTGGCAGCGGAGCACCAATTGTCTTGTTATAGAGCATAGCCACACCTGATGATATAGTTATGCGAATGGATAGCAATCGGCACACACAACCCTCCATTCCGCACGTACAGCCAGCCAGCCTAATCGGAATACGTAGTATATCTAGAGTTGATATCGGGTCGGGTTTTGCGGGGACCCCGATCAACTCTAGCCAAGATCCAGGAATGCTTATCTTGGTGTTACGGGGTAGGAATAGTTGAATAAATGGAAACGAAAAGCAATGTAAATGTATATTGAATGTACTAAATACGCATAATGGAGCGAGAAAGCTCTAAAATAGAATCAGAGTGAGAATAGCACGATAAGCAGGAAAAAGCAAAGAGAAGCCGATAATATATATCAACTCGGGTATCAAAACTATATACTTCTTCTCCTACCTAGCAATGCTGGCTCACTCTCCTCGGGTTCACTCGGTAGATCACCCTCTGATCTGACCTCCACTTCATGAGCCTGATCGTCCTCGGTCTCATCATCTACTACGCGCGCGCCACGCCCCAACCGCGCACTAACCGCCGCATCCTGCAACACCTGCAGCATCCCCCCCCTATCATCCTGCGACAGCATATCCAGCGGCGCGAACCCCATATTATCAACCAAGCCAGGATCAGCCCCATACTCGCCCAACAACCAAGTAATCTCAAACATTTCGTAATCGTCTCTTGAGGCTACATAGTGCAAGGCCGTCCAGCCGTCGATGTCGGCGTCATTGGGATCGGCACCGTGTTTCAGGAGGAATTGGACTAGTGAGGAAAAGCAACCCTGCACGGCGAGATGTAATGCTGTCACCCCGTCTAGCGTGGGAAGTCTGACCAAGGAGGAGAATTCTGGCGCTAGAGAGAGTGCCGCGCTAGATTGGTAGTCTCCGTTTTTGCTGGCGTAATGCAGTGCTGTATTGCCTCCGGTATCAGTGGCTTGGCAGTTGGTTTGTTGGTGAGCGACGAGGCACTTTGTTATTTCTAATTCGTTGTTGCACACCGCAAGATGTAGGGCGGTTTTGCCATTCTCATCTTTGGAGTTTGCATCTGAGCCGATGTCGAGTAAGAGCTGAAGGATTCCAAACCGCCCGCTAGATGCCGCTCTATGGAGACTGGTCATGCCGCGAGCGTCTGCGGAGTCAACGGCTCCATGTTTCAGAAGTGAGCGTACACCCTCGTCGTAGCCGGAACTGGTCGCTCGCATCAAGGCTGTTGTGCCTCGGTGGCCATAACAGGAATGAACATCTGCCCCCCAATCAAGCAGAAGTTGCATAACATATTCATCGCGTCGGTCAATCGAGCCCTCATTATACCAATCTCGACTCGCTGCAAGGTGGAGTGGCGTGCGGCCGCGATCGTCAAGAGCGTGGATATCGGCACCGTGCTGCAGGAGAATCTGTGCCATGCCCCTGTTACCCACTCGTGCGGCGATGTGCAAAGGGGTCTCCGCCACTATATTGGGACCGTTGGGCGTTTCCTGCTCGTAGGATGTTTGGATATCCACTTTTGCTTTCTGATCCAGGAGCATCTTGGCAATGGACGGTTTCCAATATACGACAGCGAAGTGCAAGGGCGCGTATCCCGTGTCGTTCAAGGTGTTGATGTCGTTGACATGTTTCAAGAGGAGGTTGCAAAGCCCTTCAACGGCGCATTTAATCGCCAGACAGAGAGCATTTATTTCAACTGTTACCCCATGCTCTAGAAGAGCCCGCACAACAGTCTCGTCTCCTGACTCAACTGCCAGGTTCAGAACGGCTTGATCTGCCAAGGCACCTCGATCTAGGAGAAGTCGCATGACCGCAGTCTGGCAGCTTGCAGCTGCAACTTCCAGCGCAGTAACTGAGACTCCGTCGGAAGAGATTGTAGCATTTAGATCCCCTCCGTGATCAAGCAAAAGCCGTGCCACATCGACATGTCCACTTTCGGCAGCGCTGTGTATGGCCGTATTAACCATGCTGCCGTCTGGGCCTCGCAAAATGATCGGAGCACCTGAGTCTAGCAGATATCGCACAATCTGCTCATTCCCACGATTAACCGCCAGTCTGAGCAAACCCCAGCTGGGCGCACCGCTGTGGCTTAGCAGCATATGAACCATCTCATGATCTCCCGCTTGGATAAAGTACTCAATGATATAATCAAGCACAGGGACCCCACATCGCACAAGATGCTCGACAATTCCGCGGCGTCTATAACTAGCAGCCATGTGCAGTGCTGCGCCAAGAGATGCTTTGTATTGATCATCCCGCATATGCGCCAGTAGATATAAAAAGAGCACGTCGTGACCGCCTTCTGCTGCGCGACACATCATATCCTCCAACATCGAAGGGGCAATTGAGTCCCCTCGTTCGATCAACTCTTGAGCCAAGCGAAGGCACTTCGACTGGGCCAAGCGGTGCAACTCTTGGTTTTGCCGACCTGTCGCCCCGGCAGACAGCAGGGCGTGTACGATACCCTGGAAGTCTAGTCGTTCGGCAAGCTCCAGAGCAGTCTCTCCGTTTTCATTCAGGATTTCTGTGTCTGCCTCTTGATATAATAATATCGCAACCAGGTCTTCTTGGCAATTCTTGACAGCCAAATGCAAAGTGGTGCATCCATCGGAGTCCATTGCATTGATATCAGCCCCATATTCTATAAGGAGATCTGCCAGGGGCAAGATAAGCTCCGGGACTTCGAGAATCGCATCATTCACAACTAGATGCAATGGAACTTCCCCTGTCAATGTTCTTGCATTTGTATCTGCTCCTTCGCTCACAAGTAGCTTAATCACCTCCAGCTGTTCATCGTTGGCACTCACTTCCGCAACTACGCGAGTCGGAAGATCGATGGTTTTGTCTATCGCACAGTGAAGGGCTGTGTTCCCTGCTTCATCCCGCTGCTCCATTATTGACGGGCTCAAAAGGCCGAGGTTTTGGAATACCCAAAGCACATCCAACCGTCTACAAGAGGCTGCCAAATGGACAGCAGTTCTTCCTTGTTCGTTTGTGGCACTAATATCTGCTCCGTGGCTCAACAGGGCCTTGACGGACTTGACATGTCCCCTGATTGCAGCAACATGAAGTGCAGTGAACCCCTCGATTGTTGAGTTGTGCGGTACTCCTTGCTTAAGAAGAAAGGGTACCATCTCATCTTCAATATCGTTGTCACTAGTGATAGCAAACAAAGCGTAGAACAAGGACTCCCCGACATCGATGAGTCCGCTCATTTCGAGCACCAGCTTCACCAAGTCTGTGTCATCTATCTGGACCGCTGTATGGAGAAAGTACTGGATATCAGTGTCCAGTAATTGGGTCTTGAGGAGGGTTCGGACGACGTCCACATGTTGGCGGAAGAGGGCTAGGTACAGGGGAGACTCTTTCTTCTCACTCGCAAGCATTGGGTTAGCCCCGTTGTCTAGGAGCAGGCGGACGACGAGATCATGTCCATACGCGCTTGCCAGTTGAAGAGCTGTCACTCGCATACCGGTTATTTTTCCTATGTCGTCAATACCTATTGCATTGATACTTGCCTTTGCCTTCAGAAGTTGCTGCACGACCTCTAAAGAGCCCGCTGTAGCTGCCCAGTGCAACGGCGTTAAAGCAGGTTCGTCCATACATCCTCCACCGTCAACCTTAGCGCCACTCTCGATCAGGTATTGTACAAGATCCGTGCAGCCACTTGAAGCAGCAATAGAGAGCGGTGACTCTCCAGGGTGTCTGCATAAATCAACATCAGCTCCCGCGCAGACCAGCAGACGCATGATTTCCACGTTTTCGAAAATAGTCGCGATCTGAAGGGCTGTCAAAGTATATTCGGACATTTCGCCATTGCTGCCATCCTCATCCTGGGTGTTCTCCTCGCCACTGATGCATGCAACTTCGTCGCTAAGACTGTTTTTCTCGCTCCTTCTGGCCACTGTAATTTGCATCCCTAATGCATTAACATCGGCTCCCTCGTCCAACAATATCTGTACCATTTCCTCATCTTGACATTTACATGCCCAATGCAAGGCATTATGCCCATCGCTATTTTGACTCTCAATGTCCGCTCCGTACTGAATCAAAACCCTCGCCAGATCCGTGTTTCCCAGTGATATCGCGAGATGAAGAGGGGAATGATCTATTACAGGGTCTATATTTTCGACATCAGCCTTGCCTCTCAAGAGCCCTTCCACGGCATCCTGATTGTTCAATCTCATTGCCCAATGAAGTGCCGTCCTGTTAGTGCTGTCTACTTCATCAACAACCGCGCCACTGTCCAGCAACCGGTAGAGTATATCCGGGAGATCAAACCAAACAGCGAGATGGAGACCAGTTGCCTCTAGGGGGAGTTCCTTGACGACCCCTGCCTTGACTGCTGATGGGAATGGAACATGCATGGAAGAGGAAACCAAGGCCCTGTCCATGAGGAAGGAGACCGCGGTATCGGCAATCTTTGTCTGGACCGGGCGTGCGTGGTGTCCCCAGTGAGCGCCGGCATATTTCAGAAAAACGTAGCCGGCTTGTCTCGCCCGCAAGGCCTGGATGTTCTGACATGGGCCACTCTTGAAAGGCTGCAGAGACAGGTATCGAATACATGTCACGGCCATGTCCTCATACGCAGAACACATCCAGGGTTCTCTGACACCTCGGAGATACTCCTGTGTAGTGACATGGATTAGACGGATTGTGTTGCTGGGTAGATCAACGGTAACTAAACCCATACAGACAGAGACCATAATATCCAGGTCAGGGGCGTCGGTCTCGTCAATGTCCTCCGCTCCTTCCCCCACAGCCAGAGCATGTCGCAATTCGGAAGGACTGAGAATCCTCTCGGCATATACAATCCAGGAAAGAACTCGCTGTGCCAGCTTTCGGTATTCGAGGGGCTGATTTTCTATTCGTTGCATCACACTACCGTAAGCATCTTCTAAGCCCCCCTCGCCGCGAGGAAGCTCCATCAAGGCGAGTCGGACTTTCTTTTCCGACACTTGATGCTTGATCAACATTAGATGTAAGCGCGCCAGAAGGAACATCCCTTCTGTTCGTTGGACAATTTGTGTCTTGACCATCTCCTGAAGATCAATGTTGCTGGCTATAAATGCCGGCAGACGCGCCATATTTCCCTCCACATACTTCTTTACATCTTCTGTGTGGGCGTGAATTGGTAGGATAGTGTCGTCTTCAAAGTGTCGCACAATGCGCCTGATATCTCGCGACGTGATTAAGGCCTTTACCTGGCGGCTTTCTTGAAGCTCACGGATACAACTCACCAGGTCTACTTGGACATCTTCGGCGCACTCATCCAGGGCATCAACCACCAAATAGGTCCTGGCATACCCTTGGAGCGTCCACAAAATAGCGTCTTTGACCTCCTGCAGGCCCATACTGATGTCCAGAATTGATTGGCGCTCATAAAGCGACTTGACCTCAACTGGTATCACGGGCGTCTGCTGTAGCAGTTGCTTCAGCATAGACGACAGTAGCTGGGGCACATCTTGCTGGTCTCGCATCTTGTAGTCACAGTAAAGAAATGTGACTGCAGTCTGATGGTCTGCCAGTTTATCACTGGGATACGTGTGCAGAAGGTGCTCGATAACCATTGACACCAAGACTGTTTTCCCCGAGCCTCGAATCCCTGGACAGAACAACATATTCGTCTCATCTGAGAGCCAGGAACGGAACTCGGACGACTCTAGAAGCCATCCTCCCGTACCTTCCTGACGCTCGCTAAGAACTTTAGTATACCGGAATCCATAGTCGTTCGCAGGAATCCAGTTCACAATGCGAGACCGTGTTTTCTCTGAGATGCGGTTAGTTAGACTCAACAGATATGCAGGAGCCGCAATACCTTCACTCGTAGCCGTCATGACCTCCCTTATACCGCCGATATCCTGTTTAATCTGCCGCAAATCTTAACAGTCATTATCCATATTCCCATAACCATTCATAAACCATACGCACCCTCTTTCAACACCTCCGCTACCGTCGGAGTCTGGTCCACAGCCTGCGGCGTAATCTGACCCAGCAATTCTTTCGCAAACGCAGCAGCAGCGACAGCAGCATACCGCTGCCAGCGCTTGTTCTTATGCGAGTCCGCATAGTCGCATATCCCCCGGATAACAAGACACGGGAAATTATCCATCAGCCCGGCGGCCTCCATCTCGAAACACAGCGCTCCAATCTCGCGCGCAATCTCATCCCTCTTCCTCGCGTCCTTGATAACCTGATCTCCACTCGCGATGATGCCGTAGTGCACAACGGGATCAAGGGTTTCTCTATTCTCGCGGACAACCAGCATACCTTCATCGCACATCTCACAGGTCTCTCCTCCCTCGGGATGCGCGTAGTCCGGTAGATAGAGCTTATCATGGTCTGTCCCCTGGTATGCATACTCGGCCCTAAACTTCGCGCTCTTATTTCTCGCAACAATCTCAGCGAGATACTCATCCATTAGCCCCAGTCCAAGTTCATACTCGACCTCCAGCGCAGCCAATGCATTCAACAGCACCAAAGGCGGCTTACTCAAGACCCCAGTACGCTGAAACTCCCCCCCAACCAGCGCCTTCCCCAAATCCCACCTTACAACACCCCCCGACGTCCCACAAGGGCGACTAACAACCACGTCTCCCAGCCGAATATCGCACGTCAGCTTGGGAACCCCGCCCCCAATGCCCACCAACAACCCGAACCGCACAGACGGAAAACTAAAGGGGATCTTGGCCGCGACGACAGCAGCATTGACAGTCCCGTAGGACGACGTGCAAGCGATGACCACATTGTGCGCGCCAACACTACCCAGGAAATAGCTATTATCATCTCGCGCGTGCTGCTCAGCAGGCTTGCCGTGGCTGGTGTCTAGTATGCTGCGCGCGGCGACCATTTCCAGTGGGAGGGCACAGATCCATCCGATGGTGTAGGCCGCGTTTTCGAGGGGCGGCATCTCTGTAGAGAAAGTGGTGGGGGAGCGGTTTCATATGGGAGTTAGGTTTGAGATGGGATGGATGTTGGTCGTTGTTGGTGCGGTGGTTCTTGGAGATTCAGCCTTGTCATTCATTGCTTTGGGTTGACTAGGTAGAGTGGCACGGGTTTTTCTTGGCATCATGTGGTCAAAAAATCTAGATTTTCTAGACTTTTTCTGGATTTCTCTATAGACCTACATTACATATACATATATATAGAATTGGTAGAGATATAGAGCTTTAAAAACCAGAATAAGGCTCTAATCGAACCCTATATAGGCAAGGCATATGATTAATATGCGGCACCATACCTATTCAGGTCTATTGGCGGGTTTTTCGGGGTTTTTCGGGTCGGGTTGATCTAAATTGGCCCGGGTTCGGGGCGGGTCCTAGATTTTGGGCCCGAACCCTGCCTGATGCCAACTCTACTTTCCTGTAGTCCTTTCACACAATGTTCACGAAAGGAGTAAACGCCAACGCGTTTCCTCGGGCGTAAGCAGTGAGTCATCAACGCGACATGACTAAGTGGTTCCAAAGGCGCTAGTTAGGGGCTATCCGCAGGTCTCCTTGCTCTGTTCATCGCTCCCACAGCACACAGAGTTACATACAGTAGGTGATCACCTGACGCCCGGTCCCACCTGACGCCCGATTTCCCCTCACCGACTGTTTTTTTGATGATTTTCAACAGCTTATATCTCAGCCAATATGGGTTCAATTGAAGCCGCGATAGAAGCAATCAATGCCTTGGAGGCTGGCGCTTCAATTAATTATACTAAAATTGCGAAAGAGTTTGGTGTTGATCGGACAACATTATCAAGGCGCCACCGTGGGGTACAGCGTCCAAGAGACCACCAATATGAGCAACAGCGAGTTCTCACCAACCAACATGAAAAAGAACTAATAAGCTATATCAATAAGCTTACTGATCGAGGCCTCTTCGCTTCCCATGAGATGCTTCGGAATTTTGCAAAGGAAATTACTGGCACGAAACCCGGAAAACACTGGCCTGGGCGCTTTATAAAGCGTCACCAAGATGAGCTTATCTCAACCTATACAACAGCCATCGATGCGGCGAGAAAGCGAGCCGATTCTACATATAGATATACTTTATATTTCGAGCTGTTAAGCCGGAAGATACAGCAATATGAGCTACGGCCAGAGGATATCTATAATATGGACGAGAAAGGATTTCTTATTGGAATACTGGTTAAAGGCCTCAGGATCTTCTCAAAGCAGAAATATATAGCTGGGGGAGGACTCAAGCAACGCCTACAGGATGGAAATCGCGAGTGGATAACCTCAATTGCTTGTATTTGTGCTGACGGAACCTCTCTCTCACCGGGTCTTATTTACCAGGCTTCTACTGGTAATATACAAGATTCCTGGCTTCAAGACTTCGATCCGAAGCTTCATTCTTGTTTCTTCGCCTCCTCTGCAAGCGGTTGGACCAATGATGAGCTAGGATATGCCTGGTTAACTAATATATTTGACCGCGAAACCAAGGACAAGGCACGCAGGCGATGGAGGCTTCTTATCCTTGATAGTCATGGATCTCATCTTACTATGAAGTTTATCGACTACTGCAATACCAACAGGATCCTACTAATGATATATCCGCCTCATTCAACTCATTCGCTGCAGCCGCTTGATGTTGGGATCTTCGGCCCTCTCTCTACCGCTTACAGTAAGAAGCTCGAGGACTTTCTACATAAATCAATGGGCCTTAGTCATATTACTAAACGGGACTTCTTTCGCCTCTTTTGGCCAGCCTGGGAACAGGCCTTATCGACAAGTAATATCCTTTCTTCATGGCAAGCTGTGGGGATATGGCCGCTGGATCCGGAAATAGTTCTGGCTCGATTTAACAAGCAGAAAGACTCTAGACCGTCCTCAAGCGATTCCTCGCGCTCAATCCTACAGGCAGAGGACTGGCGGAAGATTGAGAAGCTTCTGAATCGAGTTGTTACTGATATATATGATAAAAACACCAAGAAGTTGAGCTCGACGATGCATCACCTCTCTACACAGAATATTATCCTTAAACTACGTTGCCAAGGCCTCGAATCAGCCCTCCAGAATGAGAAGAAGAAGCGTCAACGTGGGAAACCCTTGCAGTTTGAGCTCGCGGCCCCTGAGAATGGTGGTGCGGTTTTTTACTCTCCTCAAAAGGTCCAGCAGGCTCGTGATCTTCAAATACAGAAGGATGAAGCTATACAACTTGCTAAGGTGCCAAAGGAGCAAGATAAGATCCGTCGGCAGCTTGCTAAAGAGGAGAAAGAACGCTTACTTAAAGAGCGAAAGAGAAATCAGGCATTCCAGCGAGAATTACGGCTGCTAGAGACAGAGCGAAAGAAACAACAAAAGGAGGATGCTCGCCTAGCAAAGGAGGCGGATCGCCAGCTTCAAAATGACTTCCAGCAGGCAAAGAAGTCTTCAAAGAAGGCCCCTAAAGCTTCACATCAGAAAAAACCTATAGAAACCAGACCAACAACGCCTATAGATGTCCCTGAGGCCCCTCCAACAGTAAATCGTCGAGGCCGCGAGATCCGGCTCCCACAGCGCTTTCGGAACAATTAAAAACTGTATGTAGAGTCCTAATAATGACTATATTAATCCACCAAAAGATCTCGCGATAATAGTAATTATGTGTGGTTGAATTGCTTCATATTCGATATCGCTGGTGGTGGTGAAATCGGGCGGCAGGTGGGACCGGGCGTCAGGTGATCACCTACTGTAATCTATCGGGCTTCCATTCGTATCACCTAGAGCTCGAGAGCACAGCGGTTGATCCCCTATGCCGGCACTGACTCTATAATCTGATCCCGTGGGTAGCCAAGTTTCTCAATTGCCTTAAACAAGGCCTCTGACTCGGTCCAGTCCTCCAAGCAATAGACACCAGGCGTGCTTCACTCCCCTTTTCAAGCGCCAACAGTGCGAATGCCGAACAGGATGCTCCGATTGAAGTTGTCATTCCTCCCGTTGGGAAGGAGTGCTCCTGAACAGCAGGGGTTCGTCGAATGACTACGACTCGATTTACATTGCGGGTTCCAACACCGCGCACAAGAACGCCACCGCGAGGCTGTGCCCGCTTGCCGCGTACAGAGTTGATCAAAATACTGCTAATCTCACCAGTTGTGCATCCACCATTGTGTACCTGCTCGATCATACCAAAGAGAGCATAGTTCCACGGTTTCAATGATGAAATATTGTGGGAAGCGAGCTTGTATAATTGGTTAGGTGTAATTTCGCCACCCCGAAATTGCCCACGACTGCTTTTAGCAAGTCACTCCAGCTCGCTGATGATTAGCTTTGTGTACTTTCTAGGAAGTCGATAGCGGTGTCCATTTTCAGGACACCAGAATTCACTGCAGCACCAAGTCCATGGGAGAAGCCATTGAATGGCGCAGGATTGGGAGCACCGAGAACCCGAATTTGCTTCACGTTTGGGAACTGACGAGGCAAGGCGACAGGCTCGGGGTGAACACTCTCGTAAAAAGGGTCGTTGAACCCCGGAGAAACGGGGGCATAGAAGGTCTCGATCCAGTTCTCATAGACTACCGCCTTACCATCCGCCCAGGCCAAGCAAGGCCTAGCAGTTATATATATCAGATATATCTCTGTGCCTGATCCTCTGCCTCATCAAATCGCTTGAGGTGAAATCGTCTATATCGCTATATTTTTTAGATATTAACCTTATGATATATATTTCCTGGAAATTACCATTTTTAGATATTATCTCTTTCTAAATATACACTGGAAGTCTATCTATCTAGATATCTTCCCAATATATATATCTACTGCTGAATTCCATGTTTTGACGCAATATATATTAATATATCCAGAATACTGTACTCTTTCTTTCTAGTAGTCTATTTTTAGACTATTAGATCAATCTTATAATTGGTAGTATAAGGTCTGGAAAAGAGAGAAAGCAGTCTACTATAATTACTGCTATTTCAGACCCCTTACTGCATGTATAATATATTTCTCTCTCTCTCTGTCTATATATATATATCAGATACTCTAAAATCTCTCTACCTAATTTGCCGCCCTCGTCGCCGATAAGCCAGCAAATATCCAGGGACCCGTCAGTATCAAGCTCTTGATTAATTTTAGCTGCAAGAATATTTGTTATACCCGGAGAGATACTACAGTTTATATAGCACAGAGCTCCTTCCTTTGTGGCCCACTCATGGAGCTCAATTGACTTAAGCGTGCTTTGCACATCGTCAGAATAGTCAAGATACGATATCTTTGCGTCAATACAATTACAGGCAGTGGGTACAGGTAGTGAAAACCGAGAATACAGCTGTGCACCCTAAACGACTAGGGCAGCGTTGCTGATAATGCTACGCAACCCATCGGGATTGGAAAGGTTCACTGTCCGGATTTCGAAAGTTTTGCCCGGTAGCTTGGCTGCAACTGAACGCAGGGCCTCTTCATTCGCGTCTGCCAGGACAATGCGGCCGCCGATGACGTTTGCATAGACCCTTATGGCTTCGCCACATATGGCGCCGGCGGCCCAATGAAGATAACCGGCTTACAATCGTTACCCATGTTGAAGTTGTGACGGATGGGTCTCAGTTGGAAAGTATGCTTTGCGATTTGGGAAATAGCGGGATGCTTGATGTTTCGATTCAATCGCGTGGCTAATACCAGACCAAAATTATGCTTTGTTCACCCATTTTAGATAAAGGATATGTAGCCTTTTGGCAAAATATACATGTATTTATAGCTTTATAACCATTAGGACCTTGTGGTTTCGGCGACCGATGTCATCGAATCACACTTGAAAGAGTGCGATTGGATCAGCGGGTTCCGAGGTGAATCCCACATCATTTGCAGGAAAAAGAGCGGATTCATGATTTTTAAACGGAATACTCCGTCACCCCCAGAGGAGATCTGTGCCTTCCGCGGATGCCTAGGGATACCAGCCCACCAATGCAATACCTACTACCCTTAGCTATCAAGCTTTTGCTACAATGCCAAGAACGCTATTAGCTAACAAAGAACACCACAGTAATTTGTTATACTACTTTTATACGGTCACTTCATAACCTATTGCGACATGTAGTGCTCAGAAAGGGTATTTGAGTGGTCCCTTTCCAGGACTACATATTATCATAGAAACTTTAAGTTTGCCATAAACCCGAGTGCAGTTAGAGATTAGACGCGGGGTTGTGGGGCCGCGGAACCTCACAGTTCAAGGGGAGCTCGAACCTCTCTACAGAGGATCATAGCGGCCACTCCACAACAACGGGATCTTATCAATTTCTGCCGGCAGAACTGATGACCATAGACTTACTTAGTTTCACTACCAATTTAGCTACTAGTCCTGAGCACTATGTAGAGGTACAAGTCTTACTCAGGTGCTGTACACAAACCCTGTACAACTAGGGAGGCAGGTACTTGTGCTGATAATGATATACAAGAGTACAAAACAAACTAATAAGGTATATATATATCTATTTCATCTTAGACTATTCTCTATCTTCCTCTGGATCCAAGTTAATTGAATTATTAAGATAGTTATCTTTTTTAGAATCTAAATTAATTGGCTTATCTAAATCAATAATCTCTGTGTCAACATTAATCAGATTATCCTGTGAGAAACTAAGAATCTGTGTATACCGACTACTACTCCCCGTTTGAGACCCTTCTCTTAAATCACCGAGTGGCTGCCACAGCTCGTCTTGTACAGAGTACTAACTTGCTTTGTCAGGCTTTTTTAGTTAGTGCAAGCTCTGTCGAATATACCTGGTATCTAACAATATTCAGGAAATACCAGTCTATCTTGCCCACAGCAGTAATATGTATAAGATTCAGCCAACCGGTATCCAGAAGACTATATAGGCAGGGTATTTATATACTGTTGTCCTAATCCTAAAGCGGAATTGTCTTAGGGCTGGCTTAAGAGGATATAAAAATAGAATAACTATATAGATTGAACGACTAGATACGATTGGATAGACTTGAAGAGATCAAAAGAATGAATAGGAAATCTGACTATCTGGTATTCAGATAGTTGTCAAGGAAATATCTATTATTCAGGGTAGAAGACCTGTCAACTAGGTAAGGGTACGTAGACAAAAAGCTAAGCAGTAGATGTTAGGCAGACAGAAGACTGATTCTTGCCTTCTTCTTCCATTAACATTAGGCTAACTTTATATCCAAAAGAAACCCCTTATTCTCTTAACAAGATAAGACTGACAAGGAGCTACTATACGCTATTGAAAAGTCAACGGATATGTGATCTGTCGTCGCTGTTCGGCCTCCGAGCTGTGTATGCACAACGGGCAGGGTATACGATACAGTCATCATGCAGAGTCATCATCGGATCTGTGACATCCGGCAGAATACTGTCAAGAATATTTGAATAGTTCAGCAGAGCAGACTGGATATAATTATGCTGATACAGTTCACGTACTTATAGATAAGCCGATGTCCTAGATCTTCCGCGAAATCAAAATATCGCTTACTTAAAGGAGTGTCAGGAATTGTAGGATTGTTATATAAATTGTAAAGACCCTCTATATGGTGTACTAGGTAGATATATCCTTATATTCTGGGAATAAGTTATAGAAGACTTACTAGCTCGTAATAAGAATATTCACAAATGCCAGTTGGAATATAAGTATAAGATAGGGTCTTTGTGCTTTACAGTTCTTTAAATATTTTTCCGTGGATATTTTGCCGTGCTGGTGCAGAAACTCTTACTAGCAGTAGAATGTAGATACCATGGCTGGATTCCAAGCTAAATGGGCCTTCTAGATCAAATAATTCTCTAGCCCGTGAGCATATCAGAAAACTAATTGCTGTTTCCATGGATAGAGGGCTGGTAAGACACCTCAGTGTCAGTGGACACATAAATATTCAACGCCATGACACAGTCCTATGCCACTATGTAGTGGGTTGCATGGACGTATCACTTGCGTCGAGCATGACTTTTCTGCCAATATGGTAGTGTATGCCAAGGAATACTGATTAGCTTTATTTACTAGGTGGACGGGACAACTTCTGGTAACTTGGAACATAATCTGCAAACTGCGGTTTATCTGGGTGCCTAGACCAATCCAACTGTATGAGTGCACGCTAGAAGTTAAAACCGATCAGCTGAATGACGCCCTCAAGCATATCCGTGTTGGTATCGATATAAGGCTGGGGCTAGTCAAGGCTTCGTATCCCGTTCATGACGAGATTTCGCACGGTACCTTCGCAACCCAGGACAGGTAAACAACTCTAGGGGATACCTGTCCTAAATCTAGAGGAAACCGGTCGTCCTAATACAGTGGAACATAATGTTTCCCTCTCTAGAGAGGATCGCGCCCTAGATGACTGTATAAATCCTCATCCGGGCTTAGTTGAAGGGCTTCAATTCCATCTTGTTCCCTCCTTTAATCGCAGCAGATTTTGAGTATAGACTATATCTTATCCCCAGTTCACATGGTTTCCATTCACATCCTGATACAGGCAAATCTAGTATGAGCCTCCCATTGCAACTTAATAAACACGACGGGTACTGTAGTGTTGAATCTTCCTGGCGAATCTTCAATGCTAACCTGGTACAGTCTCGCGGGAACTTCCTACTCAAGCTACTTTCTACAGCGCATTGAAGGCTGGATACGTGGGATGACTAGCTTGCCACCTGGATATAAGTAGCACTTGGCATGCCTCATGAACGATGCGATGAGGTGATCTCGCAGGAACGGAACCGCAACTCTGCCGGTTCTATGACCTTTTAAGTTGAAGTGGAGAAGGGGACTACTGGAATGAGTTCGTGTCATAATCAATTTAGGATTGAATAGGCGATGATAATTTAACTTGCCTAAGCATTCATCCAGGGGAAGCCATACCTACATTCATGAGGCGCAAGATGAGAAGAGCCATTCGGTGCAAAATGACATCCCTCAAACGGACATCAGCTGTCGCATATATATAGTAACGAGCCAGATAATACGCAAACAATCGCTTTTTAAGAACCAGACAGGACTTTATTATCTCCTTGAACAGCATCCAATATGACGGTCTTGGTATCGCCTATTTCCACATTTCGCCTAAACCCCAGTCCAGCTGGTACTTAGAGAACCATCTGTGCAAATAGTTCTTAGATACTGGGGTCACTGCCGATCAGTCTACCGCGGTATTAGTATTTGCGCCATCAGGGAAGCTGCTTTCCTCCTTCCGTAGGCAGCAAACCGGGCTTCTGTGACGACTCGTAACTGTGAACTTTCTGCCTCGCTATACTACTCAGTATTGCTTATTCCACTAAGAAATTTGCTTGCTTTCCATCTTGTGGGCGGTAAGCCGGCCAACTGGGGGAGGATAAAAAGGCTGCAGTGCAGACGTTCTGATACCACGTGCTAAAAGGATAGGAGAGTGAGACGGGAAAGGTAGACTCCATGCATGAAACCATTACTAGCTCATATGGATGATACAATATCCCAAGTTGTAAAAGCATGTATTTAACTCCTATCAAACAAATTTTCCTTCGAGGTCTTTGTTTCCCTGTGCTTCTCTACCCCAGCTTTAATCGCTTATAACGAGGGCTGCCGGAATCAGCTCCTTCAGGTTAGGCCGATTTCCAATTCTTTGGGTGACTTCCCCACCTGAACGCTGGGTTGCTGCTTGCTGCCTGTGCGGCGTAGTAGGTCCTGCAGCTCCGTTGCAGTCAAAAAGCGCCTTCCTTGCTTCTTCCGCGCACCTTGAACGGAGAGTACTGCGCCAGTGACGATGGGCGATGCGCTAGAAGTACCGTTAAACTCATCTGTGTACCACAAATCTGGGCTTATGCCGCCTTTCAGGTCTTCATAACCAGTCGAGGTTACTTCCAAGCCCCAACCTTGGCAGTCTACCCGCGAACCCCAGTTGGAGAAACCCAACCGGGAACGATCTGGACCGTGGTTGCAGCCATGTATTTCAGGTGGTGGGCATTCTGCGCCGACCAGGATCGCGCCAGACGAAGGATTCCGAAGATTAAACGGGTTACGCCACCAGCTAGGGAAGCCATTGAGGGGCGTATTGTATATAGGGGAATCGAGATTTTCGCCTCCGTTTCCTGCAGCTTCAGCTACAATAACCCCTCTTGCGACGGCATAACGCACTGCAGCAAAAGTGTCCGGCCACCATTCAATGGCAATGAATCCTTTTGTCCTTGCAGCGGGCGCGGAGCGTTGGGCCCTGGCGCGTGAATCTCAAGGAGGATGACATATCCTGGCTTGAGCCTATTTGCTGCAGCGTAAATAGCAGCAGAGTAAGGTTGCCCATTAAAGGATGAGCCACTAAACATAGCGTCCGGGGCAATTCCCGTGATACCGAATGTGTTGACGTCTCCGCTAATAACTCCGGACACCGCCGTCCCATGGTCTGTGTTAGAGCTATTCAAGCCTGCGATCACACCACCCTAGACTTCCTTCAAATCTTCATGAGTGAACCGCCACCCCCACTCACAATCGATAACCGTCAGTCCTTCCCCCGTGCCACCAGAAACTTGCTGCGCATATTGCGCATCAATGTCCTCTGCGTTGCGATATACTTGACGGGAAGTGAAATCCGGGGTTTGAGAAGGCACATGAGCAGGGGAACGGTCAATCCGAAGGTATTGTGGAGCAGCAGCAGCAGGTACAACGTATGCAGCTTCAACAATATCTTGCTGGTTGAGTTCTGCAGCAAGGTCATCTAGATTGGCAGCTTCCCCATCGACATAGTAGAAAGTAGCCAGCGCTGGAATATGTCAGGTAGAAGTCAAACCTGTCGGCTCTTGGTCTAATCCTTCATTGCCTGACTTGCCAGAGTTCAGTTGTTGCAAAGACAACAGGAGGCCTTCTTGATGGGCTTCAAGACGGTTCTCATCCTGCCCGAAAAGAAGCATAAGTGATGCATTAATACGGTCAAGAAGGGCTTGCACGGGCGACACATCGACTGTTGCAGGCTCTAGACCTGTATCTGTGAGTCTTGCAATAGATGTAGTTTTGAAGATGACAATTAGATGTGACTGCGTGTCGTCAGGCGCCAGCACATGTCTTTCGATACTAGGGTCCATAGTTCCTTGACAAGTAAGCTCCGTACGTGAACTTTGACAAGTTTTTATCAGACGCCTTGATTTGGAATATTAGCTCAAATGACTGATGTAAAGCTGCCTCCTTATATATATATTCTAAAAGGAACCTCTCGCATAGGAAAATGACATGGGAACTAACACATACAAGAATCTTACAGACACTTGAGGCACACCTGTTGTACCACAGCGAGATATCGACGATTAATGGTGAGATCATGAACTTGGAGCTTCCCATTCTCCATGTGTAGTAACATTAGGCCCGTACTGGAACCGCCTACATCCGAATAGTTAGATGCGCCGTAATGAAAGGACGTCTCATATCTATCGCTTCATGACCATCCTCCTGACTTCCCGTACTTCATAGTAAAATGGGTCATTTTCGGATTAATAAGCCCCTTCAACTTGACGGAAGAGAACTTTTACCAGAATACCTATTGCATATCGTCCTATCCAAGGGAGCAGAAGAGAATCCCAACCTGCAGATACCTCTGCAATATATTTCGAACGTTACATACGCAATAAAATGAAGTATTACTAGGATTCCTTTCAGCCTACTTCCCGTATAGGCGGCAACAGATTGAGCACTTATCCATGGAATTGATTTGAAACAGTGCCTACAACAGTACTTGTTAGTAAAATCGGAAAATACGATAGCTCTATTACTAATGTTAATCATCCAGAGCTTTCCTCGAATTTACACATTCACAGCGTCACGCGAAAATTTTGTTTCCTTTGCTATTTCGTCCATCTGCGCATGATTTCCAGCAAAGAAAAGCTGCATGCTAGCATCATGAACTTTCTAGATTGGTCAACAACCGATGTCCTCGCGCTGATGACTATCCAGGCAGCTATGACTTTCTCCCCAGCGGCCAAAGGCATGATTTCAGGCTGTCGTAACTATGGAGGGGTAGTGGCTGTTGCGGTGGAACTAGATGAACACTGCATGGCACCCGGATGACGTCCAATCGTCTCAAAGGACAGAAGACCAAAACATCATCTGTCGTGAGGTTTGTCCGTTCGCATCGAAGTGACATCGTAGAAGTCTAGCAAATTAATTAACTTGGGGAAATGAGAAAATAGAATGAATTACGTGTATGCCTCATCTTGTTGAGTTATCCGTAACCTTGGGTGAACAGAGGGGCCATGAGCTGTCTGTACTCTCCGTATCAAGGAAAAGGCGAACGCTAAATCACTATGCGTCAAGTGTGCGCACTTATCTGCTGTTGATAGAAAGGGATAGAGTACTAAATCTTTTTTTGCGCTCGACTAACGTTCAGCGTCCGAAACTTAACCAAGCCTATTAACGGACGGAGGATATCGTCGGATTGGAGCTTGCTTAGGTTGGGCTCTACTGATAAGCCTGACTGCAATCAGAAATAGTTGTCAAGCCGATGCGCCGCCGCCAATGTCGACCGGCTGGTCAGCAAAATGGGCGTTGGAGAACGGGATCCGAATCGGGGTGTGTGGTGACAGCAGGGTAAATGTGTAATACTTTCAACAAGTTTGCTCTATATTGTCGCATGATAGATTAAAAAGGCTATTATGGTCGGTAAGGTATACGATGGACCGATCAAATCCCGCAGCAGGTATTAAATGGGCCATGTAGATGAGCTGCTTAACTCTGCATGCGGATAAGGGCTATACACGCCATAGAACCAAAGGGAAACCTAGCCCATGGTTGGTTGTCAAAGACTCAACTATGGGCATCTCCAAGGTTCAGGCTTGTTCAGTGGTGCAACTGCCAAGAAATTCCTCTGCCCGGGCCAGAACTAACATTGTGAGTAGCAGTAAAATTTCTGGGATATGACGCCACCCTGGATCGCCAGTCAGCGTAGTCAACGATTAGAGAGTCTTCGCCGTGGTACACAGCCAAATAAACAAAACCCTGCTTCAGACAACCAGCAGCCTAAACTACATACTCAATACCCAGTAAAGTTTTATCGCCTCAGATCATGCTCAGTTATTATGTATTGTCTGTAATTTACAGTTTAGTTTTATACAACTCAAGATCCGAACAGATACGATTCGCGAACGCAGCATACTCTACCTGAAAACGGAAGGTGTGGCGTCGGAATGACGTCTAAATCCAATTGAAGTCGTCACCTTATCATTGTATAATCGTCGTCATAGCTTCTATGATCATAGCTCAAGCTAAGATCACGTTCCAAAATGAAGCCTGTGATATACGAACGCCATCATTTACTATTGGCCACCCGCCGGATTAAAGGTCGCTTTCCCAGCTTTGGAATCTCGAATCTCGATTTCCAGACCATTTAGTTTAATTTAACACCAAACCTTTCTATGCAGGTTCAGCGCAAACAGACAGGATGAACTGCTTTATACTCTCCATGGTGGCCGCTCTCATGCTACCTTCTCTCGCTCGTCAGCATTCCATTTAGACCGTATCTGGGTAATCCAGGCACTATTGATATTAATATTTACTGCCAGCTCACTGCTTTTGTCTCAGAGGTTTGGCAGGATGGAGATGACGGTCCTTCTCCCCATCCAACCATATGGAGGGACATTAATATAATGAGCCATCCGAATTTCGGAGTGGAAACTCCAAGGACGTGTGTCCTGTATCCCAGAAGCGTTGCTGATCCTTAACGAACTTCCTATTCGCTGAAGCATACATTGAAAATAGGTTCTCGTGTCCCACGAGGCGGATCGTCAAGTTCATGACTGTCTGCTATTTTCTGTCCATCATATGATCATGTGTTGTAGTTTCCAGATCAAGTCCATAAAGCTAGAGTAAATGGTTCACTTGGGTCTTTGCCCATAATCGCAACCTAATGTTTGTAAAGGTTCAAGACTCTACATCAGGAACCTTCACCACTTCGACTCTGAGTGTCTGTCGTGTTAGCAGTCCCTAAAGAACAATCGATATACTCTTCATCTCATAAAGGGGACCAAAGAAAAGTGAATCATGGAATGGTGATACCTACGGACTGAGCTTCTTTCATTGGGAATGTACGTATCACTATTAAGCTCGCATACAAAGCATACCTACTATAACTTATCATAGCCTTGCAGGTGGATCATTCGACGTGCGATGTAATCGCCGTTTTCACGTCAACAGTGGGTAATGGTAGATCCAGTCACACAACTCAGAAAGTGAATCTACTAGTTATCAGTCCAGGCAGATGGACATGAGCTCCGTTGCAATATGATCGATCATACCGTAAGTCTGCCATGGCTGCTCCCGACCTCTTGCGAAAGCTCAGAACCAGTCGAACGTTACTCCATTCAATAATGCCTGAATTAGCCTGGACTTTGGTTATATTTATACCATTGAGTAATGAAATCCAGTGACTACGGATGAAATGTGGTCTGAAGCTTCGTGATTGGTATCTCCTTTTAGGAAATGGTCAATTTCCCTGGCGGGTGATGACGAGCAGTCGAACAATTACATCCGATTTGCAACAGCACAGACCATTATACGCAGTGCAAGAGCGCTGAATGTGTTGCGATACTAGAGGCTCCCAGTCTTCTCTACGTTTCAATAGCTGCTGTTGAAACCCATCTGGACTTCTTATTCTGTCTATAACTATAATTTGCACCTAGTGGGACATGGTCTAGGGATCAGTTTGTACTTTCAACCTAGAAACCATGTTCTAATTGATAGACTTCTAGTATCACGAACCAGAATTCGTTGAGGAGCTCGCTTAACTCAGTTTCTCATATGTATATCACATACAATACTACTTGCATACGGGCAACAAAAAGTCAACTAACCAGCAGACAATTCTGGTGTTCATAGCAGACTCGTCGTGATGCACTAGAAGAGTATGACGTTAAGACTCCCGACGCAAAGTATTTCGTACTGACTTGAAGTAGAGCCGGCAGCCTTCCTGGTCTTCTGATCTGATGTCTCCTGACAATGCAGAGTAGTAGCTATTCGCGGCCAAAGTTAGCGGTAGTGATGCAAACGGAATAGGTAGCACAGAAACAGAGATTTTATCTCAGTGAACATTCACAAAGATATAAATTGCGTACGAACTATTGAGGAGCAATGTTGAGTAAATACGTAGGGGTTACGAACATGCTTCGTCATACGTTTTTCACCTTCAAAAGTCTGGGTGTTATGCAAATGCATCTCGCCCGAAGCAACGCTCAGAGCTCTCATATAAAAACAAGGACAAATTCGCGAACCGAATACTAGCTTTGTCCTGAACAAATAATTACTTCTAACAAATCGATTGCTCGTTCTTTTGCTTTACTTACATCAAATACCCAACATGGGGTTTATCGGCGACGTGCCTCAGGGAGATATTATCCCTAATAGTTATATTGTGGTCTTGAAGCCAACTATTAGTGAGGAGGAAGCCTCCTCTCACGTTGAGTCCATTGGGTCCCAGCAAAATGAGGAAGTGGGCGTGCCATCTCAGACAGCAGTTGAATCTTTTTCTATCCAACACCTGGACAGCAGTACATCAGGAGAGACTCCCCCTGTATTCAGGGGGTACACAGGGACTTTCTCCTCGACTGTCGTGCAGTCAATCAAAGAATCACCACTGGTAACTAAGGCAGCCCTCATTCATTCTAATTCGTTATCGGTCACAGGGCCATCTTTATACACGATAATATACCGATCTAAGCATGGAGTTTACACGTTACTCTAACACAAAACAGGTTGATTATGTCCAACCCAATCAGTACATCCGAATCCAAGATGTTCAACCTGCCCCACCCTCGTGGGGCTTGTCCCGTATCTCACACCGAGGCCCTTTTAACCCTGGAGATAATAATTATATCTACGACAACAACGAATCTGGTCAGGGAGTGACTGCCTACGTTGTTGACACAGGCATTAGAATTGACCACCAGGTAAGTGCCGTCTTTAAAAATACTACTATTTCTGACCTGTCCTCAAACAGGATTTTGGTGGCCGTGCAAGATGGGGCAAAACAATTCCTAGTGGTGCCAGCAACACAGATACGGTGGGCCATGGTACGCATGTCGCAGGTACATTGGCTGGCACTAAATATGGGGTCGCCAAAAACGTAAAAGTAATTGCCGTCAAAGTCTTCCCGGATAATGCCATAAGCACATCAACATCAAACATTATTCAGGGAATTGAATGGGCAGTGAATGACGCACGGAACGGAAATATCAACAGAACCGTTATGAACTTGAGCCTTGGAGGACTGGCACCGCCTAATTTCAAAGCCATGGACGACGCCGTCGAAGCTGCAGTCCGCGCAGGAATGATAGTTGCAGTGGCAGCTGGTAATTTAGGTGTAAGTTGTATTTTCCTGTGACATTTGCATCAGCTCTCTGAGGGTTTATTTCCACGTAACATTTCCATTTTGCTGACCCGTTACTAGCGAGATGTCAAGGATTTCACTCCGGCGCGGGCTCCCAATGCGCTTACAGTTGGAGCGATAGACCGAGGTGACTCAATGCCACAGTGGTCGAACTGGGGCCAACGTGAGCGTTTACTCAAACCTAACACTTCCCATGATCTAATTGAGTACAGTTCTTGACTTCAATGGCCCTGGAGTAGATATTGTCTCCTGTGGCATCACAAGTCCAAGTGCCGAGGCGCAAATGAGTGGAACTTCTATGGGTTAGTCAAATCCTTGCAGTAATTTTCCCACTACATTCTAAACAAGTGCTAGCAACACCACATATCGCCGGTCTTGCTTCTTGCTTGCGCCAAGGACCCAGGAACGCTACGCTTCCCTCTCTTGCATATGAGCTACGGCTCCGTGCCGAAGGTCGATGCAGAGTCTACGCTGGACATGAAGCTGGGACCCCTAACCTTGCTGCTGTAAACGTGAAGGTTCCATAGGATGCATACAATATGTAGGAGAGGTAAAGAGGAGTTTCAACAACTCCAGGTAACAAAAGTTCTCTGCTTACGTGAATATCGTTATTATTATTACTGGTTGAACTGAACCCATGAATTTAAAACGGAGTAATGGTATACGTCTTGCTAAATCGGAATTACATTTCGAACTTCGCTTTTTGTTAGACGAGTGGAGACTATACGCGGTTCGGAATATAGGGCTGACGGACATTTCTACTGGGCTTGGTGGAGTAGATAGAAAACGAAGCCCTTTGCTACTAGTGTTATTTGGCATTGTCTAAAGCCTACCAAGTAGTTTCTAACTAGCTTTGATACACTGTTTTCTTTTATAAAATATTTTGTACAGACCGATGGTAGTAAAGGTATCGAAAATAAAAATGTGGTAAGAAGAATACAAGTGTGTATCATGGACGTTGCAGCGATATTAGTCAGCAAAGTGAGATTTCACTCTGTCTTAGATAACCTAGGATTCTAATAAGAACAACTACCTACGGGGGGTTAGAAAAGCCTCAAATTCTAATCATTTCCATTACAAGAAGAGCCCCAAAATCAATCTTATCTCACATTTCGGTTACATTTCTTTACATTCCAATCAATTCTAATCCATTCTATTACTGTCTCTTTACAACGTCGAGTCTAGGGCACGGGCCATATTCCACCTGCCCAGCTGCCTGAGGCAGAGTAGCGCGTCGATGTCAGCTTTTAGCACGTCGAACCCAACTACTTTCTGGACAAGTGGGCCTCTCGAAATTTAATGCCATTTTTGGACACGCCACTTCCACCTGACTACTAGTGAGCTTAAAACCATGACAAGAGAAGATTTTCCGTACCATGTTATTGAAGAGGGGTTCATGGGAGTCCTGCAAATGTGCGCGAGCTATTCTAAAAAAGATCTTACTTTCTCTATTTATTGATTGGATGAACTGTAATGATCCGTTGAACCATCTCGGGGTCAATTGGTATTCATTGTATAAGAGATAGAACTTTGTTGTACTGGGTTTCCAAAGAACCGCAAGAGACAGTTAGTGGGGTTGTTCCATAGCAGATCGCCAAAGGGATATCTCGGCAGAACCTGGAGGTCTTAGTAAATACCATGGCATAGTTAGTTACCATTGCATATTCAATGTTCGTGAACTTCACAGGAAATCACTCAATTATTGGGTAAAGATGAATATCTGGTCCATGTACACGCCCTACCTAATATACATCAGCGCACAAGGGTATCATTATATTATTGTGTTGGTTTATGTACCTTGGTTAGAATATCAGGCAAGTATCTGGCTATATGCCTATTTGGTTGCAGCGGCCACTTCCTAAAGAAGTGACTAGCAAAACGGCAGAGATGGATCCCAAGCTGTGACTCCCATGACCCACTTCGGTTGGATCAAATCATGGGGCGAATCTACTGGGCTAGTTTGACCCGATCCTATGATTCCGTATATAGGCTCATACGCGAGTGCAACTGTATTCAAGGAGGGGAATACTTTATTGCTAGGGCTTTAGAGGCATAACATACTTCAACGTATACTACTTATAGACTGATCTATGAGCATAAACAATATGAACAAGGTCGATGGGTGGAAGCTACATTATTGCAGAAGCAAATTGTGGACGCACGCGCAGCTGAGTAAGGGGCCGAAAATTAGCAAGTCGGAAAGCCTGCGGAAATTATGGTTAATTTATATTATTCGCGCGTTCATCAGCTCCAAAATATCCATATCGTAAATGCGTGGAGCTGCCCGAACATTCCAGATTTGCTTATTTTTCCGAGCGGATATCGCAAATAGGATTCCCCCTTCTTCCTCAACTGAATCTTTGGATTTATGATCCTGTTTTGCAGGCATGTTGATGGTTTAAATTGCTTGAGGATTGGATATGCCCGAAACACGTTGAGACCTGACTCGTCTGTGGGTCACGGTAAAATACTTGTTAAGTTTATGGGGTACTAAGTTGTGATATCATCCTTCCTATTTCAATATCAGATACAATTTGCTTAGCGGGCGTCAAGCCAGCCCAAGACATAGCAATATACCTTAGTTATAGACAAATGGCCAATTCGTGACACGACTGTAACGAAAATATATTATTAAATCATAGGTCTATCTTCTTATCCTTGCGATGCTACACTTCATTATGAGCTCCCTGCTCGCCGGCCCTTTTCCCTGTCACCTGGAACTCCCTCGTTGTGGCAACCTGTTTCTGCCATCTCGTTGCAGCGATGGCAATTGGCTACTTGATGGTACTCGATTATCCGCACAGTCAAGTCGTGAGATTTTACCAGCTTCTGTCACGCCATTGGCTTGATTCAAGCTGTTGGCAGAAGGATTGTTCTAGGGTTGTGGAAGAACCGGTGAAGAAACGACTGGTGATTTTCGTCTTTGCAGAAAACCAACCATGTCCTCGGCCCACCTATTTATCATCTCCATATCCCCCCTTATTGCTAACCTGCGCTTATTATTCTTGACACCGAGCAAGAGTCTCAGGTCATCAAACTGTAATATCACCGTATTGTACTTTTGCAGAATCCCTCGCAGGTGAATACACAAGTCTGTTGTATTCTGCTTAATTGTATATGTGTAGTTAGTTTTATAATCATTGTTGTCGAGTTGACAGATCTTTCTGGCATGAGCGAGTTCTGATTCTGCTTTTGCCCGGAGTTCCTTAAGGTCAAGCCAGAGATTGTATAGATTGTATCTCCGTTTCCACCATAACGGTTTGCTCTTATAGAGGCGAGATTTAATATGTGCGGATCCTATTTCAAAGAGTGTTATTAATATATACGCATTATAGTATTCCAGTGATTTATTTTCGATTAGTTTGATCAATTCTAGATCAACTTGGTCGAGTTTTTTCGAGGCTGTCCGTGTTGATTGTCACAGATCCGATGATGACTCTGCATGATGACTGTATCGTATACCCTGCCCGTTGTGCATATACAGCTCGGAGGCCGAACGGCGACGAC
>NW_022475565.1:0-40242 GCF_009193585.1 Aspergillus caelatus
TTTTTTTTTTTTTTCAAAATTTTTGTTTTCAAAGTTCATGTATACTAGTCTATAATTAACGATTCTACTTCACAGGTAAATCTAAACTCGGCTCAAGGAGTCCTAGTAAGAATGCGATCAGACTCCACAGAGACATAATTTATTTATTTACCAGTCAGATTAGTGTAAACTCGAGAAATGTGGCGCACGTAATGTCGCCGCAGAAGATTGGCAGCTGAGGACTAGGGCATCGGGGGCGGGCTATAAGAAGGCTCTTTGCTCCTCTTTTCCACCGTAGATCTTTACTTAGCTCTTCTTCCACCATCACCCACAATATGGCCTTGTTCAACGCAACCCCTTTAGGAGCTTTTCAGCTCAAACATCGTGTGGTCTTTGATCCTGTCCTTTCAGGATGGTCTCACATCGATCTTGAAAAATACTGTAGGTTCCAATAATCATCATCTCCGACCATGCAGTGCTCTGCAGGAGGAAACAAGAACTACGCATGTTGCTTGATGATACGCTAACACCATTAAATAGTCGAAAAGCTGAGCCCCGACGGTGGTTTAGTCCTGCTGCCTCCTGTGTGCTCTACACTACCCAATCAAATACAGAAGCGTGTCATCGATAGGCTGCACGTTGGCGACAGTATCGTCTTTGCTCAAGGTACATATAATCATTGGATGTTGGCAACTTGACATCAATATTGATCACAACCTGTATAGTTTGCGATGATGGATCATCCATCGATAGCTTGCCTCAGGCGCTTGCCTATTCCGCAAGTAAAAAGATCGATCTCGGCTACGACGGAGTGGAAATTAATATTGGTAAGTTTACTTTACTCTATCCTTTCAACTCACCATCAGAATAGCTAAAATTAACATATATCAGTGGGGTCCATGTTACAAAGGGTTATCGATGAAAGTGGCGATTCAACTGCTGCTGTTGCTACGATCCTTAAGCTCGTTTATGCGGTAGCAACGCTTGTCCCCACAGACCAAGTGGGCATTCGGCTTGCTCCATTTTCCATTGTGGAAAGCCACCAACAACCCTTGGAGTTCTTCTGCACATTGATCGAGTCGATCACGTCTCAGTTGCCCACTCTGGGCTTTGTTCACGTGGTTGCGCATACTCGGTTTGACGATTTTGAATACCCCAGAAACGCATCGTTGGACGAATTGCGAGGAGCATTGGCTTCTGCCTCCAACTCCATTTCTTTTATTTCGGCCGATGCGTATGAACCCGAAACCGCCAACACCATTGCAACTCGCACCCAGGATCTGGTGGCGGTTAGTTTGCCCGCAGAGGTTGACCTAAATCTGATCACTACATTACGCCAGGGTGCCCCTTATGAGGTTGCCGAAGCAACAGCGGATCGTCTCGACGCCATCCGATCGACCTTCCAGACAGGTAAAGAATATGTGCTTGAGTGGCCGAGCGAGCAGGAAAAGAGGGTTTTCAATGCCATGGATGATCTGGACCGATACTTAGGAGAGTTCGATCCCTCTCTCTCCTACGAGGGCACAGATCAGAAAGTAGTTTGGCGCAAGTCGTGCTGGTTTGCGAGTGAGGGGATTTCTCGTCCCTTTCTAGACACGGAGAAAGCTATTGCTGCATTTGATGGCGACCTTCATGATGGTCTGGCAGGTCTCCGGGCGTTGCATGATCCTTCAGTTCGTCAGTCCATGGTATATCTCAAGAATGTGCTAGACAGTGCTTTGGTGACAACAAGCACTGCAGTCGGCATCGACAAAGACATGATTCAGCGTTGCACCGTGCGATACCGGATCATCAAATACACAGCTCATGCCGGGAACCCCGGTGGCATTGGACTTCATCCGGATGGCAACCTCCTGTCAGCCCTAATTACTAACGGCGATGGGTTGCGTGTATACGATCTTGATGGTACCGTTCGATATCCCGGATACAATGGCACCATCATGATGGGAGGCTCTACCCTCTATCGCTGGTCGCAGGGACACTACCCGCCTACCTTCCATGACGTGGTGACAAATAAAGACCAGGTCAAAGTCTCGATTGTTGCCTTTTTCAACTTCCCAGATCTTGTTACCATCCCGAGAGCCTTGAAATCTGGCTCAGCCAGTGATGAAAGCTTCTTCCATGATATTAAACTCATTAAAGAGGATGACAAATTGCCCCATGGGCAATTGTCTCCGTTGTGGGATACCATTATCGACAAACATCAACTTGTCCTGCCGCCAGCTGTTACTGCCAACTGAATTTAAATGTTGCCTACCTGTCTAGGATTAATTCAAGAGATATTTTATATAGCAAGAAATGTGAGAGAACGCATTTGTCCAATCTCGGGATTACTCCTTTGTTACATCTCGTACGATTCTAATACGGCCTGCACTTTGACACAAACTTGTACGGATAGCAATTTACCTCTATACACACTTTCCACTACGGAGGTCAGACAGAGTCTAGATCTCAGATTTCTGAAAACATTTGCGAGGTTGAATATAAACTTCCTCGGACTCTTGACATCCTCATCCATACCATAGTGTAATGCATGATTCAGGTGCGTGAGAGTCTCACGGGATTTTGAAGCATCAGCCTATAAGGCTAATTTGCGTTATTTGTCTTTGTAAGGGTAAAAGATACTCTGCATACCGGCGGATAAACTCTTTCAGTTCCTTCTAGTCTGTCTCCAATATTATAGTCTTTAGGTACGCTCTAAATATAAAATAAGAAGTAGTAACAAAAGTCCTGGACTAGCTGTTGCTTGGTTTTGATGTGGCTGGTATGGTTGTATCGTAATAGGACTTTCCTTGAGTCTTTCCTGGGAATATGTGGGATACGAATCTTCGTATTTAACTTAGTAAACACACGAAACAAGTAAATAAATGGAAGTAATTAGTCCTGAACCTAAAACTCTTAATTCAAATAAACTATTCCCCAGACAGATCCACCCAACCCGAGAATTTTGACGGAACAACACGAAGCCCTAATCCATCCAAATCAAAACCCATCTATCTATCTGTGACGTCACAAACACATCAAACATCCCATCAATATAACTAATTCAACCCTCATTCAATTAGCACCAATTCTCATTCTACACAGACAAGTAAATCCTCAGTTATAATCTACATATATATATATATATATACATACATACATCAACTTTAGACTACCGAAGACATCCCTTTCACCAAAAATGCCCACCCAATCCCAACCCCCAAAAACCAGCACCTACATCCAACCCAAAAACCCCATTTCACAAACTCCCCTAGAACAACGCATCCCCTCCACTCGCCACCACGGCAACAACGTGCCCGCCATAATCCGGGGTCCACAATCCAAGCCCTCAAACAGTGATGCCCTATCGAAGCATACCCGAACCCCCAAACAGAAACAACGCGACCTCCACTCTGCGGCGGACGTGGACACGGAATACGGGCTCGAGCAGCAGCCAGCGGAGGGGGATATCGCGGCAAGGGTTGAGGGGAAGAGTGCCCGTGCCCGTGAGCAGGCGGGGGCTCATGCGGGGCCTGTGGGGAGTATGTTTGGGCCGGGGTGTCCTGCTACTGCTTTTGCTTCCTCTGGTTTTGGCTCTGGTTCTGCTGGTGATGGTGGGGAATTGAGGGAGTTGGGGAGGAAGAGGGAGGAGCATGATCGGATGCTTGGGGAGAGGGTTGGACAGTCGCCTGCGGAGCCGGATGGGGATTTTGATGGTGGTTCTGAGAGGGAGGAGGCTTGGAGGAGGAAGTTGGAGAGGGAGGAAGAAGTTGATGTTGGGAGTGCGGTTAGGGAGGGGACGGGAAATGCGGTTGTTAGGTGATTGATCGATTGTTTGAATGGGTGGGTGAGTCTGTTATTGTAGTATTGGTTTTAAGGGGACTTGTTGAATGGTAATTGTAATATAAATTTGATAAACTCAGTCTGTGTATACCAAAACTGCTGGTGTTTCTGGATTGCAGCTTGACAGCCTCTATTGACATTTTAGAAAGTAGTCGACCTTCAAGCCCTCTGGAAGAATTCAATCGCTGACCATACAGTCAGAAGCCCTCATTCTTAACAGGACTCTGATTCCCCTCCCAAACCAACTTCCTTGGCTGCATATACTCCTCCAGAACCTCATCACTAACCAGCCCCCTCCTCTCCTGAAACAGACGCACATACTCCTGCAAAGCCTCAATGGCCATCTTCTTCAACTCACCAGCCAACATATCACCATTTTTATAGCACTTATAAACCTCGTCGAGCTTCGCATCATCCTCCTCAAAATACGTCAGATAGATATACGAAACATCCACATCCGGATTTCCCCCAAGCCGACGATGATCCTCGACGCTCACCTGCCCGCCACTGAACGCGTACTTGTTAATATTCGCCTTGATCTGCTCCGGAGTATCCGACATGAAGATAGCAGAGTTAGGGTTCGACGAAGACATCTTCCCCCCGGGACCCTGCAGCGCTGTGAGGAATTTGGAATGGATGAGCGCCGGTTTAGGCGACGGGAAACGCATCTTATGCGCGTTATCCCGTAGTAAGCGGAACTAGGGGTCCTGGTCGATGCCCATGGGGATCAAGCAGGGGATGTTGGCGATGGACTGGGTACGGGTTGGTTCTGTGTCATCCGTCCAGATTTCTGGGTAGGAAGTCGCAAAGGCGGCCACGCATTGAACCGAGGGGAAGAAGATTCGGCCGATGTTGGTGCTGTTTTGTTTTACGGTTAGCTGGGTTCAGTTCAGCCATAGATAGGTAAAGTCTACCGCGCTGTAATACCTTTCATTGAAACCGAATGCGCCCCGGACTTGGTTGAAAGTCACGAGCTTCGAGAACTCCCACGCGTTCATTAGAAAGTGGTTGCTGAGGTACTTGAGATCGCTATAGATAAAGGTCTTCTTCTTGTCGAACCCAATGGCAATGATATCTCGGGCATTCTCTTTGGCGTATTCCATTGTTTCTTCGAAAGTGAGATTGTCTTTGAATAGGGCTTTTTCGTCGTCCGTGAGCATGAATACTAGGGGGACGCCGAAGACGTCTTGAAGCCACTTTGTGAATTGCAGAGGAATTGTGTGTCCCAAGTGTAGACTGCCGGTGCTTGGACCACGACCAGTGTAGAGGAAGAAGGGCTCGCCGCGTTCGTATAGGTTCAGGATCCGGTCGAAGTCACGGTGGCTGAAGAATAGGCCGCGTCGGAGCCAATGGTGCGGCTTGCGCCCAGTGACCTGTTCGAAGCGCTCGAGGAGTTTGCGGTCTATAATGGACGTGTTCCATTTTCTGCAGCGATCAGTATATGGCAGATGTGCGCTTGCAGCAAGCATACCGGGAAATCGCTTCATAGTCAATCGAGGCGACATCCCCGTTCTCATCCCGGGCGCCTTCGACGGACCAAGGATTGATGTCTTGTTCTTGATTGGATGCTGCCATGCTTTCAGCCATTGTTATGATTGCAAGTGATACAGGTAGAAAGTGAAAGTTGGTTTGTTTATATAGGATGACAAGTGACTCACCATATTTCATCTAGGGCTAAGCACTAGTCACGGGACATTGATCTTCAGTTAATTAAAGATTTATAAAATAAGGTACATCCCATTCCACCCCCCACTCAAATACAACAACAGAGGAGATGGGTAACAGAGGAGAAAGAAAAGGCCAGTTCATATGCGAACTCATTCAATTTTTGCAACACTAATATATCCGGGGTATCAAGTATCAACGATCCAACAAATGCGTATGAGTCAAACGTAACAAGATCAGGCATCCTCGTCGCCTTCTCCGATAGACACTTTCTTTAGAGATAGATCCTTCTTCAATTCCTGAATGCGCCTGGCAAGCTTGTTCTTCAAAATCTGGTTTTGCATCTTCTCCCATTTAGCGGTCTCCGTTCGGATAAGTGCTTCCAACTCCGCAATTTCTTCGCGTTGCTGTTGCATTTGTTGCCGCTGTTCCAGCTGCTCCTCATCCAGTCCGTCTTCAGCCACACCGCGTTCGTCTCCATCAGACTCATCACTCTCGTCGCCCGATGACTCCGCTGCAGGCGTGGATGGCTTCGTTGCCGTAGGCGTACCAGCTTGATAAACCCCACTGTCCACGGGAGTCGCAGCCGGAGCGGGAGGAGCTGCATTATCATCGGCAGCTAGAGCAGCCTCCATCTCAGCAGCAAGTGCGTCCTCAAAGTCTTCGAAGATGCCAGGAGCCTCTTCCATCCCCATATCCCATTCACCTTCTGCGTCCTGCTCGTCATCGTACTCGTCGTATTCCCCAGTTTGTACGAGACCCTCAGCCCGGTTCAGCGACGCGCTATCGACCAACTCGTAACGAGGGATGCCCACAGCGGCTTCATCCTGTGCTATTAAGTCCTCCACAGCTTTCTCTACCTGTTCGATCGTCCGAGTACTAACTCGCTCACGGAATCGCCGCCTGCGTACCCACTGCAAAGGCGGCGTCAGACCATGAGCATACTGCAAAGTCTTATCATCGCCGTGTTCGACCTCGGGAGGGAGCGGGTACTCCAGAGCTTCTTTCTCGTTTGCAACCGGGCCCAGCACCAACAGCATCTGACAGATATCCCCGGACTTGTACCATCCACGGCGATCCCAACTCTTCATACCCTCAATAATACATGGTAAATCCACCAAAGCCGCAGCAAACTGCTTGTCTCTGATTCTGAAAACGGCGCGTCGTCCTTCGCGGGTAAGCGGTTTGAACGAGAACTCTGAACGATCGAATCGTCTCTCGGCAATAGCGCGTCGTAGGTATTCACATTCCTCTCCAGGAAGCATACGTAGGATAAACCCTTCCTCGATAGATGGATCGATTTCCGTATCCGACGCTTCGGAGTCGTATCCAACACCAACTGGCCGATTGGGGACCAGGCCCTTATTCTTAATCCGAATCGACTGCACGCCGGGTTTCTTAGAAGGGTTCAACTTCAAACGCTTGGGTCCTGCCGGTTGTTCTGGCGCGGGCCGGGACGCAGAAGGCTCGCTGACGGCGGGTTCATCGGCTGGTCGCTTTTTCGATGGCTTTTTCTTCTTTGCTTTCTCTGGTTCTCCTTCTGTGGTTGGTTTGCGTGCGATTTTCAGTGTGAGTTTGCGTTGAGGGGTTTCTGATGGTGGAGGGGGAGCTGGTTTCTTGGGTGGTTCCTCTGGCGCCTTTTTCTTGCCGAAGGTGAGCTTCAGCGACGGGCGACCCTCAGACATGGCGGGCGGTTCGTAGATTCAACGAATGAAACGGAGTGCTTGACCCCAAGCTAAAGCTGGGGGGATGGAATGAACGTATGCGTGTATATAATGTGAGGGATGAGTAGGAGGATGTTTGGTTGGTATAAATTGTGGTTGCGGAGGAAGAGAGAAGAACAGGCCGAAAGGCGGAAAAGCAAAGGACGCGACGCCGGAAGTCCGTTGACCTGAACTCTTTCGTTCCGCCTTTCTTTCACTTTCATTCCATCAACTCCACTGAATTCGAAACACAATTCTTCCCTCATATTCAGCCAGCGCCGTTAATCGTCTCTCTTCTATTCGACAAAATAATTCGTCTCTCAACAAAACCCAGATCCCCAGCATTAACCAAATACACTACGGCACAACTCTCAATTTCCTTTCAACAAATCAATCACCATGTCAGGTCCAAATCTACACAACGCTCTGCTCCGCCCACCCATTATCCAGATTCTTCGCGCAGCCGGCTTTCACGCAACCCGTCCCTCAGTCATAGACACCCTCGCTGACCTCACAGCCCGCTACGTGATGATCCTCGCCTCATCTGCAACCACGCACGCCGCGAATGCCCACCCAAACAACCCGGTCCCGACCCTGGAAGACATTTACCAAGCTCTACAAGACGCAGGCGCGTTGCGACCGCAACTCCGCGAGTGGGAGGAAGACTGGCACGGCGACGAAGACATGCGAGGACTGGAAGGGTTTCTGGGATGGTTCACGGGCCCGGCGAATCGCGAAATTCGACGCATCGCGGGATTTCTACCGAGCGAGGGTGACGTTGTGGATACGGATTTTCTAGAGAAAGAGGATTATCTTACGGTGTTGAAGAAGAAGCATAGTAAGACGGGGGAGGAGTCGAGATATGCGGGAACTATCCTAGGAAAGAATGCCGAGGAACATCCGATTGTGATTGAGGGCGGTGCGCCGAGTATCCAGGAATGGGGTACGCAGGTGCGGTCGCGGGCGCCGTACTTTGCGGAGAGTGATTCGTCTGGGGTCAGTAGTGCGCCGAGCAATTTGTCGGACGGGGAGGGGATGGATGTGTGAAGGAGGAGTCGGGAGGACGTTTTTTTTTCTCCTTTTCGAGGATTAACGTCTGGGAACAACGGAAGCTACACGGTGGAGGACCAGTTTATTGGAGACTCTGGAGTCTCCTTCGCTCCTATACATACACTCACGCTGCTGTCTGGGTAACGGACAACAAGGACAAAAAGATCAGCTGGGCAACACGGCTGTCCTTGACCAAGGGAACGATTGGCTGCCGGCTTGCTCGACTAGGTATTCTTACAGCCCGTACTGATGGCCAAACATATTTACGCACCCGGCCAATCTTCGCGACACTAGGGATGGGCGCGTCGAGGCCTCAAAGGACAGGAGTGGTCCGACGTGTCGACGTATATATCCTGCACTAGGTGCAATGCAAACAAGGATATGAGGCCGGGGCTGATAGCAGAGTAATAAACGGGCTATATGAAGGGATATGCCACTCAATTCGCCATGCATCTATAGCTATAAGATCAATGGGCGAGTACAAGACAGAGAAGAGCTACTCAAAAGCGATAATAATAAAATAATCACCAAGCATCCAAGCTCCCTTGTAGCAAACCTTGCAATGTCCTAGTTAACGTAAAGTCTTGGCCGCCATGACATCAACGCCCAAAACCACCCGAACCTCACTTTAACTCCATTTAATTAAATCTCCAACGTCCAATTCCACAAACAAACAACAACACCACCACCACCACCACCAAAACCCACACATACACACACAATGGTCTACGCCTTCACCCTCCCAACAACCTCCCACCTCTCCTTTCAAACCCACCTAACCTCAACCACCCACCCATCCCTCCCCCAAGCCGCCTCAACAGCCCGCCACGCCCTCCGCACAGCACTAAAGACACACAAACGCCTAACCCGCGGACCGCAACAAGACGCCCACCTCTCCACCCTCCTCACTACCCTAACCGACTACCTCCCCTACCTAACCGCCATAACGAACAGCCTAACCAGCACGCGCCTCCCCGAAACGCCCTCCGAAGAAATCGAAATCGCCCTCCACAGCGAACCCGAACCCTCATGGCGCCCCACCCTCACCTCCTCCGCCTCCCTCTCCCTCAAACAACCCCGACCCAAAGGCCTAGGCCTTGAATATGAACTCGCCTTCGTCCTCACCACATACGCCTACGTGCTCAGCAAAATCGCCCACAGCACCATAACCCGCACCCTCTACGCCCCGACAACCCCAACCCCAGAAGCCCGCACCGCTGCCATCACAACCGCAACAAAACACCTCCTCCAAGCAAGCGCAATCCACTCCCTCCTCGCCACATCCCCGGTCTTCGCCCACGTCTCTCGCTCCGTCTCCTCCACCCCCGGAATCGTGCCCGATCTAGACCCCGCCGCGCAAGCAGCTCTAGCTTCCCTCGCTCTGGCGGAAGCAACCCTCCTCGCCGTGCTCAAAGATGACTCCTACGTGTCTGCGTGCATTCAGGCCCGCAATCCCAATGATAAGGAGTGGATGGTCCGCGCGCCGGAGATCCCGAAGGTGCGCGCGCATCTGTTTGCCAGATTGTGTATTCGTGCTGCGGAGTATGCGGAGCAGGCGGCTGCCGGGTTGGGGGCTGTTGGGGCGCAGGGACGGGCCGGTGTCGACGAGGATTTGATTAAGTATGTGCGTGTGTTGGGGAGGGTTGCGCGTGCGCGCGCGTGTCGGTTTTTTGGGGTTGATGCGGAGCTGGCGGGGAAGATTGGGGAGGGGATTGCGTGGTTGCGGGCTGCGAAGGGGGCGCTTGGGGTCAGGGTAGAGAAACAGGAGACTGAGGCGAAGAGTAGGGGGTTTTCGAGGTTGAAGCAGGGGTGGATGGAACGGAGGGAGGAGCGCAAGATGGAGAAGGATGCGGGGAAGATGGAGAAGGGGGAATTGGGGCCTGGGGATAACGCTGGGCGGGAGGAGGAGGGGAGGGTTATTGAGATGTTGGAGACGAAGTGGGTGAGGATGAATGATACTGTGAGTTCACTCTTGCTTGCCTTATAATGTTAAGGGTTCTTTGCTAACGGAAGGGTTTAGATCAATACGCAGCTGATTCCGCCGTCGGCGGATCTTGTGGTGAACTTGCCGTCTGGGAGAGATATTCATTCTGCGCCGGGAGCTTATAGGCTGCAGGCTTTGGACGACGAGGAATTGGTGCGCATGCGTGCACCGCCGGTGGAGGACGAGTTTGGGCCTGGCAGTGATGATGATAGTGAGGAGGAATCTGGTCTGACGAGAGATACGCCGAGTACGGTCCCTGAACGGACTGATAGTGCTTATTATTGATATTGATACCCTGGGACTGTTCTATGAGCAGAGAACATGATGTATAGATATGCACAAGGTACATGATTACATAGTCGAAGCTCATATAGTCAAAAGCAGCCATATGAAAAGCTTGAGTCACAGTCACAGTAACCATTCTATGATCACATAGACCCATAACCCAACATGACCTCCGATTTCTACCCAGAAACCACCTTAAACCTGCAAACCCAACCCTAATCAGCACAACCCAACTCAAATAAAACCCACCCAAGTCAAATCGAAGAGAAAAGAAAAAGAGAAGAAAGGGTAAAAAAAATGATACAATTGATCTAAAAAAACAACAACCTTAACAAAGAAAAAGAAAAAAGTCCCATCCAAATACACAATTCAGTTCAACTCAATTCGTTCCATTCCAGCGAACCAAATCCACCTAAGCACTCTTCTCGAAATAGTTCTTCTCCTGGAACAGGTAACCCTTAATCTTGCGCTCCTTCAACAGCTCAAAGTACTTCTCTGTATGTTCCATATATTAGCATGTATATCCCAGACTCAGATTCAGATTCAAAAATCCCAATCCAGTTCCCCCAAACAAGTCCATTGGGCCAAGTCACCAACTCCAATCTCAATTCCAGAGTAAACACTCAACTAAAACCCAACCCCAACCCCCAACGAGACAGCAAGAAAGCAAGCAAGCAAACAAGAAAAGAAAAGAACAAAAAACCAACCTCTCAAAGCCCCACACTTCTCCAAATGATTGACGCCCTCGCGCGCATAACACTTCCCCAATTCCTCACCGACAAGACGAGACATCATGCTGCGGACCCATTGCTCACGGATAATGGCGTCACGGGCGTTGTGGACGGCGACGTTGTCTTCGAAGTCGACGCCCTCGTAGCTTGGGGGCACGGTGGGCTTCTTGGCGAGGAAGGCGGCGGATTCGGGGGTGGGCATTTTGGCGGACTTTTTTTGGGATTTTTTATTCTTCGTAGGTGGGAAGGTTTGGCCGGGGTACTGGACGCGGGGGAGGGCGTTGGGGGGAGTTGGTGATCTCGGATTCGAGAGATGGATGTGCCTTTTCTGATGTCGTCGGGGTTCCGGAGTTATGTGCAATTGGGGGACGATGATTGGTGGGTGGTGTGGGCGGTCTGGAGGTTGAGTGTACTGCTACGGGGTGTGTTAGGGCCCTTTTGTGCAGGGTGGTTTCTATATCACGTGATTATATATATTCCTATTGCTTTGCTTTTGGAGGTGATAATTTATTGATATTTGGAGCTCTATTGATGATGTTTTCTACTGTTATGACTAGGGAAAACATGCGCAAAGTAATCAAGATTTATCTAATCTGTCTATAGCCATGATTATCTCGTAAGAAAAGAAAACGCTTGCCAATCAATAATAGCCCTTCTTGGGGCAGTGTACAGTATATCCAAATGCAAGCCATGTGTAATAAAAGCATATCGTCCAAATACGCCGGAATATCGTCAGAATTGTCCCACAGCAAGTACAATACGGTCATCAAATCACCCATATGGCGACATGTACAGCGAGCCAAAGATCATCCGCGGCCGATCATGCATGAGCCCTTTACGTGGTGTAACAGTGTGACTTTTTATGATTGCGGCGTATTATCTTGCCGCCCAAAGAACTTCTCGTAGAGGCCTGTCGCCTTGTCTTCTACGCGCTCCCGCCATGGTCGGTTCATCTCCTGGGTGATACGGCGATACTCCCACAACTCTGACCAGCAGTCGCGGCCAAAGCTACAGCCGGCCAGATTCACCATAAAGTCACCTGCGCCCTCAACGAAGTGGATATCTGGATCGCCCCCGTCCCCGCAGGCGCCAGGAGGATACGAATTAATATACCGCTGAGGCAAGAATCCAACGTGGCTGCGGATCCACGGCTCATTGGTATACAAGTATTCCAGGGCATCCTGTTCCTTGTGCTCCCACTCCATATGTTTCTGCTCATACATGACGGGATCCCACCAGATGTCTAGTAGACGCTCCGACCACACTGATCGTCGCATGAAGAAGGAACCCAAGCTGAAACCACTGCAGTCTTGCGATAACACCATCTGAATTGATGATGGGTCTCCGTCGCCCACCGGTGAGCGTGAAACGTCATCAAGATACGCCCCCGTCGGCGGGTGGCTAATATTCAAGGGATTGTAGACATTGATATCCCGGTACGAAATTTCGCCCAGACGATTGAAAATGTGGTCCTGTAGGGAGTAGGAGGACTCTACGATCCACGTATTAAGATCCACCCACCAGAACCTAGGAACAACAGTCAGCCACCATCTAGGGTACCCAACAGCGGTAGAACATACCATTCCGCATGGGGATACTTGCGCATAGTCTCGCGGATAATGTCGACCTTCTCCCAGCTTTCCCGCCATTCATGCGAATACCGCTTCTTTGCCAACGTGTTCACCACTTCCAACTCATATCCCCACTGTCTTGCATATTCTTGCTTATTTCGGATGCTGTTGCGCTCCACCGCCCACTCACGGGCTCCCTTCAGTTCCATCACGCCGCCCTCCACATTAGATTCGAGAATGATTACAAACTTGCTTCCGCCGCCAAACGATGATCGTCGATACCGCTCGAGGAAAGCTACCGATACAGGTCAGTCCGCATAATACCCTCATAAAGCTCACCATGATCAACTTACATGTCCAAAAGTACAGATATCCAACCACAACCAGAATGAGGGTAATCAACAACCGTAGTCGTCTGCGGCGCAACATAGTTCTGCCGAACCCACAGGAACGCCAACCTCCCCCGGATGAGAATGGTCGGCCACGTCCAAAGTCGTCTTTATCAATATAACCATTCGGTGACCTAGAGCTTACACGGAAACTCGGCAGGGTGGCGGAGATGCGACGTTTCGACCGGGAAAAGAAGCCATTATTCCTCGTAGAAAAAGACGGATACCCTCGAACCTCGTCGCTCTTCGCTTTGGCGGCCGCCCACGAGATCCCGCTAGGACCCAACGGGTTCGGCGACAAAAAGCCACTGTGTGGTGTCGAACTGCCACTGCCTGTCGTGAGACCTGGACTGGACCACCCTCCGCCCGCCGGGTGGGGTGAGGGTGATCGAGAAAGGGACATGGGCGGGGATTTTGAGTTCACGGGGGTGTCGGGCAGAAGGTTCATAGGCGCACGGGCACAGTTGCCCGTGAAGCGACCAGATCAATGAGCAATTGTGGTGGTGGTGAGGTTCACGTTCGACGAGGTCGAGTGATATCGCGCAAGGGATGTTGAGGGAGCGTCACCAGGACGCGACTCTTCGAGAAGCTAGGAAGTCGAAGATGAAGCGGAAAAGCGAATGAGGTGTGGCACTGAGATCAAATAGAAAACCGTCCAGACGAGAGGGAAAACAGCAAGTCGGAAAAGTGAGACCTCAAATGTTGAGTTTGGATCAAAAAAGACGGAATAGGAATAGTTGATAATGGGGGGCGTTCGTATCGCCAAGTGGTACCCTATCTCCCCAGTCCAAAATTATAGTACAAGGGATAAAAAAAAAAGAGATAGAAAGTAAAAATCAAAAATTAAAAAAAGAAAAGGAAAAAGGAACTGTGAACAGAAGGACCCGTTTCCGTCCAATGGAGAAATGAAGATTCAACCCAGTGGAACTGAACCAAAGGGAACCAACAAAAGGACCACCTGAACGGGCAGTTCCTGGGCAAATGGATGGACTAGGAAACAAGGTGAACAACTCGAGTCAGGGCCTCACCCGCCGGATGGAGTAGGAGAAAAAGATGAGGACAAGCGCTACCTCTACCTCCCCATCCGTGGGAAATGAAGTTGGAGATAGGTTTCACGTCTCCTCTTTGACGAGTGCAACATAGTTATCAGCAAAGGCCAAGCAAATTAAATTAAAATTGACGTCGTCTGGACGGGCCAATGTGGTTTGGTGGTGGAAAGAAAGAGGAAATTATCTTCATTTCGCTTTGATCACTGGATCCGCATGTCACCCCACCAGTTGGTCTTCTTGGCAGGGACTTGAGATGATAGTACGGAGTACTATGGACTATGTAATATATCTTCCGTAACGAACAGGTATTCCCCATCATTACGGTACCTGTAATTGATTGCAACCGGCCACAGCCAAGGCCCAGAACCCCAAGATCTCCTCTCAACTACATTCCTTAAAATCAAGGAATCACCTCATCCCGATAACGACCATGATAAGACGCGTACTCCCTTCAGTAGTTGTTAATCCGGGCATTGAAGACTGTACAGTAAGTAGTAAGTGAGGCTCCACCCGGTAGTACGAGTCGGAGTAACCCAAATCTCTACTATATCAAGTAACGCTCAGAGATGATTAGTATTGAGATTCAATAACTAATAACTGCATCGTTAGCATTGCGACATAACTGAGTCAGTGACGTTTGCACGATGTATGTACAAACAGCTTGTTAATTATGTTTTATTTCTATACTAGCTTTCATGTATACATTCTTCCAACAAACCCTAATAACAGACACCTTAGCTGCATATAACTTCTAGATTCACAGCATACCCAAATAGATGCTAACAGACGTATATACTGTACTGTACATTTATTAAGGTAGATATAACCGCATCACCACCTCACATTCCATTTCAAATCCAGTTCCACCCCAAGAACCCTCAACGACATCCTCGGCGCCGGCATCTGCCAAAAACCTGACTCGACCGCCACCATTCTCTTAAAACCATCGGTAACGTAAACCAGCCTCTCGACTCATAGGATCCGGTCGAAACATGGAAAACCACAATTCCGCCTCCAGAATCCGGGCCCTGGGGTTACAAATAGTCCAGCACATATCCATGCCAAGCCCCGGATGAAACCAAACATACAACAGGTAGGAGTAGTCATCGGCCTTTGGGCCCCACATAGAATCTGATGTCGTGACATGTCCATTGCCTCGATCGAGGCCACTCTCTATCCGCGCAGGGTCGTCAGTTCCTGGAGCAGGGAGTTGTACACGTTCGCCGATGGATGTGGCGGGCTGAGAATCGGCGTCATGTATCCGAATGCGACCTGTCTCACGGTGAGGATGCCTTGGGTGACCTGCTTGGCGATGATGTTTTGAAGCAGGGTATCGAGTGTTCGTGGTCCTCGGTTGAGATGGAGGCATAGCGACAGCTGATTTTGGGAGGCATTCTGGAACCCAGCACCAGGATTCGGGGAGGCTGACTAGGTGCTTCGATGAAACGTGCATTGGAATCTCCCTAGCCGTCTGTTCTCTCCAGTGTCCTCAGTAAATCTGCCATGGAATTCGTCTACTAAGATAAATAGGCGCTCATCTAAGAATAAGGCTCGGGTACGCCTTATCCACAATATTGACTACCCCGAAGATGCTTCGGGCTGACGGATGATATTTAATGCTGGAGATGGAGGCAAGGTTGGGTTGCCGAAGCCATTCTGAAAAAGAGCCATGGTACAGGCTCTCAATAACAAGAGCAACTCTCCGTCTGAAGGTCAACCAAAGCTCAGGATCGATCGTAGGTTATTGCTGGCACTCACGTATAATGTACTGTATACACGAAAACACCGCGATAGATAAGAGAAACTGGGGGAGAAAAGGGACCGGACCGACGGAAATTAGTGCTGTACACTAATTCTCTAGCAAGATCTCGGCCTGTCTACCATTGGAAGCTAAGGGGTGGCTATTATGGACGCTAATGCAATGCTAGGTTCGACGTAATATGCCCTAATTTCTCACATTCGCTTCGGGAGATGACATGATGAACTACTCTGTTCAATCTACTCCGTAGTATATACCTTTTAAAAAGACAAAGCTAGCGTCGAAACTAGCAAGCACATGTAATGATACACGTTGACTAAGGGGAGTCAGTCACGTACAGAGAGTCCCCCCGTAGGTTGCTAGACGTTCTGTACTACTGATATGCTATATTTGCATCCTTATAAAGAATTGTTTGCCAAAACATAACCAAACCTTCAATGTACACTGTTCATACTTATATTGTACTATAGCCTCATGCTTATCACATCCAATGTCCGTTCTACCTAGAGAAAGCTTTCGCCAAGATGTATATGTGCTTTTTTCGTATTCTTCTTTTTTTTTTGAACTTTCTGTTCAATTGCCTTATTCCTTTTCCAAGCCTGCTGACGTGATGTCGTGGATATACCCAATTTTCAGATCCATGCCTCCATAACGATGTATCCCAAAGGCGGGAGTAGAGATGCCAACAACCAAACTCCAGAAAATAAACAAGAATCATGTGCAAGTAAATACCCATCAAGCCCTAAATGCTATCCAACATTACCGCCATACATATCATCTATATCAAAATTAAACAAACCCTCCATTACTTCTTTTCATTGCGATCTTTCCGCGCAGGAAGCTGGTTTGCAACCGCGTCCTTGGGTACCAGGACCTTGCGCACGGTGAACCCCTTCTCATTCTCCGGTCGGGTACCAGCACTGTCCCCATGGTAGAACTCACATCGAAACTTCAAAAATTTGTGGCGATGCTGATAGATCGTGATAACATCCCCCGTGTATATCTTGCCAAAATGAAACCCTTCCCGACTGGTATCCCCTTCCGGCCCTCGGCGCAGCTCCGTATCGTTCACCCAAATGCACTTGCGAGTTTTCGTTGAGAGTATTGCCATCACACCAGGTACAGACATCCAATCCAAACCCGCCCTTATCTTGGACTCAATGGCGGGGGCCCAGAAGGTGACCTCCAACGCATAGGCTGGGATTCTCGTATCCATGGGGTCCGGGTAGCAGACGGTCGCTTGAGGACCCCGGCCCCACGATGTCATTCGATCTTCCAGAGGTATCGTCAATTCGAAAATAGACCCAGGAAGCGTTGTCAATTTGCCCAGGAGAGTCGGAGGTTTACTTGGCTGGAGCACAATTTTGGGGTTCGTAGTAGGCGCTGGATCGGCGGGAGCATCGCCACCTGTTCTCTCTGGATAGTCTAAGATTGGCTGCCCGGTCTTAGCATCGATGGTATTTGCCAGCTCGATGTCGAAAATCTCCCCTGGGATAGATTTGGTTTCGTGGCGTTCGTCCTTGGCACGTTGTGCGATACTCTCGGGGCTCGAGCGTTCACTGGCGGTATCAGGCATGGGCAATTCAATCCGTCGGCTGAAGATGGCCGGTTTAGGGGTTTCGTTACCAGGGCTGGTTCGCTGCTTTGTCTTCGCCTCCTTTTTCTCTACAGAATCCCCCACCTTCACTCCAGTTGGCTGTGCCGGTATCTCGACGACTGGCGGACGATTGGTTGATGTGCCAGGGTGCCACGAATTCATGTTCAGCTGCCCAACAAGATTCTCAGCTCCCATCAAGCTTGGTGCGGATCCACAAATAGGGTCCTCCGGAAGGGAAAGGATGGAGTTAAGGCTGTTGCCGTCGCTGACCATCGACTCACCGGCTGAAGAAATGAAGTCATTAATGCTGAAATTGTCTCCTTCAAATGCATCCATTTTAGCACCCAGCGCATCCGAGCTTCCTAACACAGAGGGGGTGATTTCGCCGAAGAGGCGTTTTGGTGTTGTATCAGCAGCAACTTGGACTTCTTTTAAACTTTCAATATGGGGCAGAGATGGGTAACGAACGTCCGTAAGGGGATAATCAATCCTCGGCCGCTTGGATTGCGCCAAATCGCTATCCTCTTGCTCGGCCGGATCTTCGGGTTCTGGTTCGTCGTGGATTGAAAGCTGAGATGCACCCAATTCCTCTTCCGCATCCTCACCGATGTCTGAAAGTTCATCCCGGACATTGGCATATACTTCGTCATCATCGTACTTATCCACATCTTCAACCTCAGCAATCCATGGATGCTGAAAGCATTCTCGTTCTGTCGGGCGGGCCTGAGGGTCGCGGTTTAAAAGTCGGGTAACAAAATCAATACCCTCTTCTGATACGCCTTCGTTGCGCAGAATATCAATATCAGGATCGGTGGTCATGATCGTCCGTAGCATCTGAGCTCCTCTGTCATCGCCCCGGCCCATATACGGAGGAACACCAGCAAGAATATGGTAGAGGACCGCGCCAAGCGACCACATGTCGACGGATTGGCTATACGGAGACGTTTTCGGGGGTCTGACAATCAGTGTGCGTTCGATTAAGAGATGTTGCTAGGGAAACTTACGGATCACCTAATCTGCGCCTTTTTCTGACTTCACCGCGACGATAGGAGTCGTACTCCGGGTAAACTTCAGGGGCGCAGTAAAGCAATGTGCCACAAAACGTCTTGAGGAAGGTCTCCTCCTGCACTACTTTGGACAACCCAAAGTCCGACAGCTTAACTCTTAGTGGATCGAGCGAGGAGATGAGGATATTATCCGGCTTGATATCCCGATGTGTGATCTTTCGCTTATGGAGATACTGTAGCGCGTGCAGGACCTGGCGGGAAATTGTCTTGACCATGTCTTCCGCGATCTTGCCAGTAGATTGCAGGTACGTCGACAATTCCCCACCGGGGACGTATTCCATGATGATGTAGATCCATCGCTCATGCTCGTGGTGGTCAATATATTGAACAATATTAGGCTGTCCAGATAAGTATCAGTCGAACGATCGTCCTATGTATAGAGGAAGATGCTATCACTTACATGCTTGAGGTCCTTCATAATTTTCATCTCATTATCCACTTTCTGGTCCAAGACGCCGTTCTTCATGAAACGTCGCTTGTCAAGCTCCTTAGCTGCATACACGGCCCCATGCTGCTTTGTGGCAAGCTTGTATACTGTTGCAAAAGCTCCTTTTCCTATCTGACCGGTGACATTGTACGTCGGCCCGCCTGTCCAGTGCATTCCGTAGGTATTAGAAACCGTCCATTGCAAAACAGGCTGTGCAGAGGTTTGACGTGGCTTAATCTGTGTGGTTCCTGCCCGGTGCTTCTGTATCCGCTCAAAATAGCGTAGCAAATTCTCCGTATATTGCATAGAGAATCCTTCTCGGTTTGGAATGCGGACGACGAACCTAACTTCATCTGAGGTTTGGTCACCATTCATCACTTGAATGACAGAGCCGTTGGTCAGCATTCGACTATTCTCTCTCTGGCTCTTGCGAAGACGGCAGTTGTCTACAATGGTGCCATTGGTGGAAATGTCCTCGAGCATAATGATTCCGTCTTCGGTGAGGTAGATGCGGAAGTGCTGATTTGATATGCGTTTCGAATTTTGGTCACGGGCAAGGAGAAGATCGCAACGAGCTCTGTTGCGTCCGAAGCAAAAGCCAGTATTCAGATCGTGCACTTTCGAAGACAGCCTAAGCCCAATGTCCAGCGCTGCTGAAGTGTCGAACGCCAGCTCATCTCGCTGAAGGATATGCTGGGGCGCAGAACTGGCAGAGGCGGCCACCGCATGGTGGGCAGCGGGTGAACTGGGGTGCAAGATACATATTATGTCCGACACGTCCTGCTCATGGAGACCAGAGTTGTTGAAGCCCATGCGGCGGGGGTCCGTGCATGGCTGGGTAGACTCTTGGGTCGCTTCCATTTGGTGTGGGAGGTGGTAATGTCCGGCGAGAAGTTGCCTGACACTGCAAAAGAAGAAAGAGAGAACTACTATCACAAAGTGGATAACTTAAGGTATATGTGTAGATGTGTGAATATGAAGAGATGTTCGCAGAATCAATACAATCATTAACACGGGCTGCATTCCATGAACCTATTGGAGGGTCAGTTTTTCATGCCTCACAATATGTTTCATGAGATAGTCTTGGCTAATGGAAGAGTCTGGAGGTTCCTTACCTTATGCAAAACCAACGAAAAATGAACACCAATAACAGGTGCTCTTCAATGGACCCCCTAGCTTTCCACTGGGGGTGCTAAACTATGTGCACGGACTTGATACTAGTAGTTGCCTGTACTGAGCCAAAAAGGCACCAGAAAAATCCACCAAGCTTTTGAGGTAATATTATATTCCTACAACGCGTAGTGCCTCGATGACAACGGGTAATGGGAAGGCAAATTCGTAGGTAGGGAGACCCCGATCTTGCCGGCCAAATAATCACAAGCAAGCTCGCACACGATGTTGTGGGCCGGATTCATTAAACAAAGGAATGACAAATGGAAGTTCGAGCTATGATTTAAAAGGAGGGCAAGCGCTATGTCTGTGAAACAGTAGATGGCGTTAGTCGGGAGCTCTTGATTAACGAGGAGCGACAGGACTCGAAAACTTACACAGTTGACGAAGTCCCCATCCACCATCCACTGCACAATCCAGAGCGTGACTGCGACAATGGTCTTAGTTTAATGGGGCGATCCGGCAACAGGGACGCGACAGGAAGCTGTCTTGGTAGGGTCGTCGTCCACGAAACAAGCAGTGAGGCTGAAGTGAATATCCCGCAATTTATTTGAAGAGCGGAAGAGGCCCCAGGCATCAACAAGGCGCTGTCCAGGCACCAAGGCCGAAGCTGCCTGAGGCGGACAGAGCACTTCCAGCCAATAGCGAGCATGGTGGGGGGATATTGGGCGGGAACCCAACCGTGGATGCCGAAGTGGGGATTTTGGATCTATCAACCCGAGATATGATTCACTCCCACATATCGATTACATCTGTGGAAACTTCAGGTCTTACTCTTTCTATTTGCATATTTACTTACTACTTTTCGTTTAGTAATGAATACAGGATTTGGAATCAGTATGTTCTTAAGAATATACTCTATCGAAATAGATAATATTCTAAACTTATATTCATACTATATGATATGTCTATATCTCTATGTAGATATCTTTCAACAATCGCTCATCGCCAGTGCCGACATCCTTCCTTGAATCCCTTTCTGTTCTTCCTCGGTCAGCTCAATCCCAAACTGATCCTTCAAAGCCTTAACTCGTTCCCTCTCGGTCATGCACATTTGGACCAGCACGTTCTTCCCGCCTTGATTCTTCTTAACTTTGTCATCGTCCAAAACAATCTCCCCATACACCTCGTCTCTTTCACGAAGATACTTAACCACCAACAAATGTGATGTGAGAAAGCAGTCTGAGTGGCAACTTGTGAAGAAACTCATTACTTCGAAATCACGCTAGAAGAATTCTATTTCTGTGAAAGCGTAGTTATGTATCCACGGCTGGTCTTCCGCATTGCGGGTCTGATAAATCCACTGGCGTTGGCGAGACCCGGGTAAAGGTTCGTACACCAACCGCATCGTCTGGGTTCCAATGTTCTTATGAATAGAACCCTTGACCAATGGTAAAGGACATCTAGGACCATTCCCTCCATATCCCACGTCGATCAGGTATCTTTGCTGGTCGAGGGTGACGATATTCACAGAATGCTCCCTTGAACCTTATCAATATATACCCAGACACAAGTAAATTTCCAAGAACTCACCAGCCGGACAAGCTTTTTGTGTAACTCTGCCACATCTAGGGAAACCTTCACATTCTTCGCATAATGAAGGGATAGGTTTTCGTAAGGGATTGCTGTGACGTGATAACCTTGGAGATTGGACAAAAAAGAGAGATCCAATGCAGGATGCTGATCGCGACGGTATGTTTTCGGTAATTGGACGCGCTCGAAGTAGGCGTCAACCTGTTCGCCTGTGAGCGCTGAGCAGATGGATGTCATACTTATTCTATATGAAATCAAAAAGGGAACAGGTAGTCGTTTCTGTCACGCAGAAAGAGGCAAGGCAACTGGGGTTTATGCGTTGAGTCATTGCGATCTAGTTGATGCCGAGCTATCCTTAATGGAGATTATGTAGATCGAGACTCTGCCCCAATTGGATACCATCCGATCCGAGCGTCGATCTAGCAGATCTGAGATGAGGGGTTGCTGATGCTCAAGATCCCAAGACCCCCCCACCACCTTTTTTCCTTTCCTTTCCTTTTTCTCAGTTCTTGGACGGTACACGCACTGTTTTGCATACCGCCGAACAATATTTCCCCCAAATCCCCGTGGTTCACTTCACCGAAACTGTCTACGCCGTGTTCATCATGCGCCTCTTTACTGTAAGTTTAACGCATGTTCGAATCTATAAGACCCACTAACCAATAACGTGGAGGATGTCATCTCCGATGACGAGATGTTTTCGGACAAATTCCCTATAAAAGAAGTAGACGATATTGTCTATGAAGTAGACTGCGCATTAATAGAAATCACCCGGGGCCCTGTTGGTGCGTTTTCATCTTTATATGCTTAGAAAGAAACTTTTAACGCAATATCTAGAGATTGGCACTGATCCCTCTGCTGAGGAACAGGAGGAGGCGCCGGAAGATAACACCGTCACTGTCAATAATGTTGTGCATTCGTTTCATCTACGACCAACCAACTTCGACAAAAAGACGTATATAATGCATTTAAAGGGTATGCCCACGTTATCAATGCCGGTGCGAACTACTAACGGCGCCACAGGTTACATGCGGGCTATCAGGAAACATCTTGAAAAAACAAACCCCTCCAGGGCCCACGAGTTTGAACAATGCGCATCGCAGTATGCGAAGAAAATCGTCGCCAATTTCAGAAGCTTCGAATTTTATACTGGAGGGAGTATGAACGGAGAGGCTATGGTTGCTCTTCTCAACTACCGCGACGATGGCGAGACTCCATTTTTCACCTTCTGGAAGGATGGGCTGGACGTAGTTGATTATTGAAAAGTAATTGACGAAAGTCACAGTATGAGATGGTTACGCTGACTGCATATATGCCCCGTCTAGATTAGCTATTTACCGTTAAATGGCTAGCTAGAAGTCCAACTTAAATTGATAGTCGAGCAATGCAGTATGGTTTATCGCAAAGATGAACGATATCAAGTTGTCCTCTATGTTGTTATACTAGGAGGCGAGTACATGCTTTACCCACGACATGTAGCCTGGTACTCTTTCAGGTAGAAGGGGCGCGGTCGTCCTATCAAATAATGCTACTGTTGGAGTCTGGAGAAAGAGCGGATCTCGAGTCGGGCAGTCATTGATTGTTTAATGTTATAAGGCTATAGTAATCCCTACCTCACCCTTTATTAACATACAGATCCTCCATGGCCGTATTTAAGGGAAGGGACCGAAAACATAAGTTGTTAATCTTGCCCTCCAAGTCATGTTCATAGTAGTTGGGGTACCATGCGTCTTGTTGATCCAATCTTGGTCTTCAAGGCTTTATAGTATTTAAAGTTAATTTCTCATGTCTATATAATTTTCATTTTACGATCACTTAGTGTCTCGTCTGAGTAACGAATCAGGGTAGAATCGTAATCCTATACCTTCTTCACAGCTTTTCGACGAATTATTTCCAATAACTCCTCCAGTAGCTCGATGTAGATCGGACTGTGATTACTAATCACATAAACCCCCCTAAAAGGAGTGGATGCCCACAAGAGGAAATGAGCTATATACTATTCACTTGTGTACTACCCGTTGAGATCATTACATTTGAAAATTCTTAGGGTTTTTACCTGCTACCGTACGGTAAGCTTTGATCCGTGCTACGTTGATAGTTCCCACTCATAGCCAATCCAAACACCTCGCCCAGACGCGCAATGGCCTCCTCCGATACCTCTGGGATTGAGTCAGTGTCCGCTGCAAGGATAACCCTAAGTAACCCGTAGAATGAGGGGTACGTACGGTAGTGAATGACAATCCGATTGCCCAACAGCTTCAGCCCCTTTTCCTTCCCTATCTCCCCCAAGTCATTGGGTCCCAGCCCGGCCGCGTCAAGGTCCAGCCACACCATGTTAGTCTCTACTGGCTGTGACAGCTTGCCGCCGAGGTTTTGCCACATTTCCGCGACTTTCTTTGCCTTAGTATGCGTTTCCCAGAGCTTCCCTCCCTGACCATGGGGGTCTGTGCCAAAGGTCTCGTCGAGAGCCACCCGGGCTGCAGCAGCGAGTACCCCTGCTTGTCGGACACCACCTCCAATAGCTTTGCGGAACCACCTAGCTTTCTTAATAAACTCCCTGGATCCAACAATAATACTACCAATAGGCGCCCCGAGACCCTTGGAGAAACACAAGCTCACGCTGTCAAACAAACTAGCGTACTCCGGTAAGCTACCGGCCCCGGACACTACCGCTTCCCAGAGCCTCGCCCCGTCCAAATGCACTTTGATCCCGTTTGCATGCGCCCATTCTGTAATCCTACGAGCCTCCGCGAGCGGCAAAACCCTGCCGTCTAAGGTGTTTTCCAAACTGATCAGCTTCGTGGGACAGTGGTGGATATCGTCGTCAAGCACCGCATATTTCTGGATATCTTCCAGGGTGAGATAGCTGCCGTTCTTGGGATCGATGGGTTGGATTGTCGCACCGGTCAACGAGCTGACCCCACCCGCCTCATGGCAGACGATATGAGATCGGCGATCACATATTACGGAATAAGGCGGCTGCACGAGGTGAGTTCGAATGGCAACCTGGTTACCCATTGTTCCGGACATCACGAGCAAGGCATCTTCATGGTTGGTGCGTTGGGCTACATAAGCCTGGAGGTCGTTTGTTACCGGGTCCTCACAGAAGACATCGTCAAGGAGTGTTGTTTGAGTGATTGCTTCGAGCATTGACGTGGTCGGTTTGGTCATTGTGTCGCCTTTTGTTCGCTATATTTTAGCATATTTTTGTCAAAGATATATAATCATTGACATAATCTTACTCCTCAGGTCAAACTCCGCCGCCCCAGCACCTTGCCAGGTGTTGGCCTTGTTATTTGAAGCTGTCGATAAGCTCGCCATAATGAATCTTTGACCGTATGCGACTCTTTGAAGAGATAATGCCGGCCGAAGCAAAGGTGGTGGCCGAATGAGCGAGCGAAAGAATGGCCTCATCAAGTCCGCTTCTCGCTGACAATCCACAAAGCGTACAATGAAAGGAGGGGGCGCAACAATGACTTGGTCGGTACTACCTGTTACCGAATGGAGGCTTTCCGAGACACCAGTGCACGTATGCGGGGACGGTCGGAAGAAATACCGCGTACGAAACCCATACGGTAAAACGAATACCAAGTCGGACAACATGCCGGGGTAATTAACATTTAATGGAGTAATAAGCGTTTTAGAATGACGACACTTCGAAACGCGTGCGGTTCTTATCGATAACCCGAACAGGAATAGCTGACCCGCCGACGTGTCCCCGGTTGTGGCTGAGTCAGCAGTCGAGATCCCTCTGGACTTTTGCAGCGTGGGAGAGGCTTTCAACGTCCTCGCATAGTCCCTCCAAACCCTTTTGCAGGTGGCGTACGACACATCGGACGCCATTTTGTGGGTTTTGGGATCCCTTTTCACCATGGATTTATCGAAATTGGCCCGTCCGGCCATCCTGTGCCAGTGTTTGCGCTGTTCGAGCTCCCTAGCCGCACTGGAGAATGAATGGGCCAAGCTTTCCAACTCTTATTCCGTTGCAGCAGGATGGCTGAGCGTCGAACTCCACCGCATCTCAATCTCGCCCGAAAAGAAACAAGTACCGCAATCATCAGACCTGAGTATACTCCGCGGACGCATCTTGCAAGAGATCTCCTGCAAGCTCTGCCAGCAGAAATTAGGCGTGTTGTGCTCGCTCGATAATGGGTAAGTCGGAGTAACACCGAATGAACAAGAGAGATCATCGGCGCATGCATGCAGACTAACGATGCCAAGTCCTAATGTCTTCTGGAAGCTATCGAAGGTCTCGTTCCGGGAAATCGTGTCCATGCGCACGGTAGAACCTGTATTCAAAGATGGACTACTCGAGCGCCTGATCCACCCGCCTCAGAAGGAATCGACCCGACGAGACCGGACATCTATCCAGCCCGGAGCTTTAGTACGAGTCGGTTCGTCTGAGATGGACCATTACACTACATCCGTGGAGCAGCAGATTCAACACCATGGACTGAGCCTCGATCATATCTCAAGTTCCGTGAGCAACCTACACGATACTATGTCCGAGCTGAAAGGCGCATTCACAGCGCTCCGTATCGAACTGAATAGCCCCGGACGCCTCCCCGATCTAGGAAACACCATGGACAACGACTTCAACATGATCACAACAGTTTTAAAAGAACTGAAAGCCAAGTCAGAAGAGATCGAAAAGCTAAAACTAGAAATGGAGGCATTGAAGCTCAAAAACCGTTACGTGGAAGAACAGAACGCAAGACATCAACAGCAACAGCAACAGCAACCCTCAACCCTATCTATACCCGGCCCACTCCCAGAAGTCCGCAGCCCGGGATTGCTCCAGGCAGGCAGGAAGCGGCCATGGCCGGACTCCTGGCCCAGCGGCCGCACACAACCAATTGCCGACTCATTCGATGATGGCGATGAGGAAGATAGCATTGACTTCTCTCTGGAAGACCCACATATGCCCCCAGTCAAAATCCCATTAAAGGGGCCCGAGACGGACGCAATGATGGACACACCGCGCGAGCCAACAGTGCCAGGGTCTCCGAACTTCCGAGTGGAAATCAATCCATCAAGACACCAAAGTCCACAATGGGAGACCCCCGAAATCCATCCCAGCGTAGAGCAACAGACCGTGTCCAAACGCCCCCGTATGTCTCAGGCTTCCGAGAAGCCACCACCTAGCGGGGAGTCGGACAAAAGAAGGCCAGGGCGGCCACGCAAATCCATAAGCCAGGCCACAAAGCCGGATTTTTCACAGACTCAGACCCCGAGGCCAACACCATTAAGTGAGCAAAACCCCAACGTCAGTAGCAATGGCCAAAAAGAGAATGCACCCTCCAGCACCAGTCCCAGCCAACGCCAAAATGGAACTGAAACACGTCCGGGTCGTACCCGAAGCTTGCGCAGTCGGTCACGGCCGCCACCCCGACAATCAACAGGTCCTAATAATAATTTCTCTGAGCAGGACCAGACACATACATCGGCGAGTAGTCAAAAGGAAACCCCGCATGGGCCAGAAGATCCAGTGTCTTTTGATCAAGAGACAGGGTCAGGGAAGGAAAACCCGCTGGGAAAGACAAATGGTGCTCATACTGATGATGGGAATCAGCGTGAAGCGCAAGAGAAACGAAAGGCACAGGTTGCCGCCCGCGATATTATGGCACGCTTAGCTATGCAGCGCGAAGAAGCCATGGAAACGCAGGCCCGCTGATTCAAAGCTAGACTGAAATTCTATTCATGTATTATTCATTTATTTACTCCCTTCTAACCGTTTCCGTCTTAGTCGTTCACTCGCTTGTTTTCCTTTTTGTCTTGAACTTTTAAAACTACTTTGGGTTATGTGATGGTGTATAAAAAAAAGTCGGTTCTTCACGAGTACACGGAGCAGTGGAGCAGTGGAGCAGTGGAGCAGTGGCCGGGTTAGATTGGTCTTCCTGAGATCTGGATATCTCAATACTATTCAAAAAAAAATTATTGTCTTTAATTGTATGTATCTTCTCAACTTCATGTTATACAGGGATATCCGCGCTAGATCAGTAGCCCACAATATATTCAAACCAGAATCTATTTCACACACATGAAACCGCAGCCTTCTCGAGCTCTCTCACAAGCCCTTTTCAGGGCCTGTTCCTCAGTATCCGTCCATTTGACAGTCAGTTCGTCCCATGGCTTCTTAGCATTGAACTCTTCCCGGAAGCGCTTGTGCATGGCCTGTAGCCGACTGACCTCGCGCGGGTCGCCAGTACCCGAGTACACAATAAACAAAGTACACGGTGGAAGAGACTCATAGACACGTTGGATATGAGAGACTGTACGAGATACTGTATCGATGAGACTCTTCTCGGGAATCTCTGAGGGGGCGGACGTAGGAGGGCCAGTCGGTGTGGTTTCTTCGGGGGGAGGTACAAGTGTCGTGGACTCATTCGCGTTATTGGGGTCTGGCATACGATTACACCAGCCTCGATACATTTCCAGCTCTCGCATCCGTGCCCAGGTAAAATCTACTCCTCCACCTGGAACCGAAGCGTTGCTGTCATCTCCGTTTACAACAGATGATATTCCTTTCACAACATCCTCGTCATCGCTGCACCCGATTGCGACGGTCGCCTGCGATCCGAATCCTCGCTCGGGGCTTCCCCAGTCAACCACGGCTCCAGTACGGCCTTCCCCTGTCGGGTTTGATTTGCCTGACCGTGTAGAACGTGCCAGGCGCTTGAAAATGCTTTCATTCTGGGCATCACTTGTTCCCCAACGCTCGCCCTTCTCACACTTTTGTTTCACCAGCTCAAGCACGGCGCGAGCATCTTCGATGGAGTCATGACCAGTCTGGCCCTTTTGAATTTCCTTCCCGAGATACTTCTGAGTAAGCCACTTCAGGCTACACTTAAGAGGTGGCCCACGAGGGTGTGGATAAATGAATGTAGTGTCGACAATAAACGGGTGAGTGAGTTTGAGAGCGTTTAAATCCGAATTCAGTGAATGGCCGACCAGTATAGTGTGCGGAGTTAGGATAGTGAGGAGTTTCTGCTGGATATCGGCCAGGGTAGTCGTGACAGGATCCAGCATTTCTTTAGTAATCCCTGAAAACCGGGTAAGGTAGTCAATGACCGGTAACTGCGGCTTCACGAGCTCATCTAGTACAACTTCGCCGTCCCAGCCGACCAAGCTTATACGCGTGAGCTCGGATTTTCCGCCTTCCGTTATGCACATCTCACAGTCGAGGGCTAGTATATTACGCCCTGCTGTCATGCTTCCCTGTTGGACCTCGGCCTCGGGAACATCACCTTCCTCCAAGTTTGCGACATGGGTATCGACCCACCCGGCCCCAGCATCCTGGCCAGCTCGTTTGCGGCTTTGCATCAAATCAGACTTCTCATTGTCTGTTGTGAAGAGTGCCGGATGCAGAGCATACTCATTTTCACGGAGATCCTCGAGAGAACTGATGAATGTCGTTATCGGAGTCCGCTTGGGAACGAAACTCTTATCCATCCGTGCCTGTTTGGGGCCCTTCTTTTGATTATCCTCCTTGTTCTTGGGAAGAGCAGACAACAAAATTGCTTGAAGCGGCGAATGAACCTTGTTATACTTCGAATCCCCGGGAGCTCGAACCGGCCAAACATGAGGAAACATGTCTGCCAGCGGCTGTAATGAATCGGGAAGTTCATCGCGTGACAAAGGGCGCGGGTTAAACCGATGAGATCGGTCTTCAAGAGGCAGCCCTTGCTTCCAACGATTAAACTCGGCCGTTTTAGGATCCTCTTCTTGCCCCTCAGCACCTGCAGTGTCATTCTGATTCGTTTGCGAGCCTGACACATCCTCCGCAGGTGGCTGCAACGGAACTGTCCCATCAAACATGCCAATCTCTAGACCCGGCACCATCAATGCTACGACCTTCCTAACATGGCCGGAGTGCTTGATGGAAATCCACTGCGGTGCGATGCCGTCCGCGAAACAGTAAAGCAAGAGGCCCTGCAAGTCTGCGATCCGAATAGAAGATTGTAGCCGCCCATCGATGTAGGTAAGAACTGGATATTTCGTCTTCTCTCCGTCCACCCGCTTCTTCTTCGAGGGTCTCTGTGCCGGCGTATCGATCTTGTCCTTTGTTGTATTTTCCGACTGCATAGCTGTAGGAGGTTCATTTTCCTCGGAAGGGTTGGAGCCACGGAGGAGAGACAATGTTTGCGCTACGCCGAAGCCATTATTGGCATTTGACGTGTCATTGACTGGGGGTTCGTCGTCTGAGTAACCGGCCTCCGTGCGCTTGCGCTTCTTCATCCCTGCCATGTTGTGACCGCTAGCGGGGAAGGGATATCGATTTTCAATGTTCGTTGCGAGCAGGCCTATTATCCAGAAGCTCTAATCAACGATGTCGTTCCTTTTGGTAAAGTTTTAGATTACCTTGGCCAAATAATGGCCTGGACTATGGTCGGTCTTTTAAAGCTTAATAAACTCCCGGATCGGATTTATCAATCGACTTTTTGCATCACGTGCTGATAGTATATCGCTATGCATTGATGACTCAGACTAGAAATCATGCAGTTATGCATTGTTGTATGTGTTTAATCGACTAGATGACATTCTTTAACTAATCAGTACTTGTACTCATAAAGAAAGTCAGTGAACGACAGATTCTTATGCTGATTGGCGTTTTCTTCAAAGCTATAGATATTTAGCTGAATTAACTTGCACTGCAAACCAGTAAGTTTCGACGAACTCAGAAGTATCTTTAATAACCCAATATATCCGCGTGTAGTAAACATTGCAATCTAGTTAAGATCCTGTAACTATATAGCTGTAGTTTCCCCGTGAATTCTACCGGTTTTTGTAGCCTTCATCGCATTGGAGGCAGTAACATAGGATACTCCCATTACATAAGGCAGAGTGTAGCCTAATAACCAACCATTTGATGATAATCATAAAGGAAGACCAGCCAGTCTTGATAATAATAATAATTGGTGGTTTGTCTTAAGGATATGCCCTTGGAACGCTGGATAGGTGGGTGCCATTGTAATGGGTATAGCGAGATACCCCGGGAAGATTAATCAATATTGGCCTTACTACCTACTAGGACACACGATGTCTATATATCTAAAGTACTTGTAAGAGGACGCGTAAAGGTTTCGAAATATTAAGGTTGATCTCCGTAACTACTACCTAGGAAGCAGTACGATTACTAAAAGTATATACAACTAAGCCTTTGGATCAATTCCGGAACGTTGAAAGTATGGCAACCATCTCGGTAGTACCGGTTCCACAAGCAATTACGCCTTGAATAGCTTATTATTTAACGTGATCGGTCTATTCCGTAGAGCCAGAAGAATAGTATAAAGACGCTGGGGGCGGAAGTGCTGGACCTGCGCCAAACACTGTGTTGCTCTTAAGGGTTGTCTCCCCGCTGGTTAGGCATCCGGTACCCACTCACCCACTCTACGTAACGCTAACCCTAATTCGAGAGATTACTGAACATCCCGAGTCCGCAAATTTCAGAATATCCATTGGTCTATGGGTTATTGACTTTGGCTAGTTACATTATGGCTATCTACGTTGGATGGATTGATTGATTGCCTCTTAATTTACGAAGGCCCGACGGGCCATGAAGCGTTCGTAGAAAACTTGATCAGTAATCAAACCTCTAGTAATCCATTGGTGAACCAATGGTGTTTATTAATCACCATATTTCAAGTCAGGAATGCTAAAATGCACAAATAGTGTATAGACGTGCCGATGGAATCAATCCTGCTCCAAATGGCTTTTACGAATCAGGCATTTAAGCGGCCTGATGGCTTACTGTGCCACAGGATTATATATGTTGCGGTTGGTATACTACAGAAAGTCGATTCAGTATCATGGCCATTTTCCCAAGCAGCTTCCTCACATCAGCGGGCCGCATGGTGCCACCACCAGGCGTGATGCCAAGTCCCCCATCTAGCTCACTCCAAAGTATCTCGATCTGTCGATCGGACAGTAAGCCCACTGTGTCATCTTCACGCTCGCTGATGCCTAGTGCCCACTCCATTGTTTCCAGGAGATGGATGACGCCGTTGAAGAAGAGAATGCCCTGCATGCATGGGGTATCTAGGGGCAACCCTCCAAATATAATACCTGGGATAGGGGCGATGGGGTCAGTGGAGAATCGCTCGATGCGCGTAGAGAAGTGCTCAAGAAATAACCCGTAGACCGAAATCAGCTGCGTGAAGATGCTTATGATGGTTAAAGCGAGTGGAGTTAATACTGGCTGTAATACTGCAGAGAAGAAGGGTGGAGTAGAGGTTGAGTTAGAATCGAGGATATTATCCAAGTAGGGTTGCAATTGCACCGTCATCGACTCCGGGTAGAGGCTTCCTGGTTTCTGCGAGGTAGACGGTAGCTCATGGCATTGCCTGCTGTTAAGAAGCCGCATCAGTAATTGCACAAAGTCTTGTGATGCCTTGAGCGTGAACACAGCCAATGTGTAGTTGTCGATAAATAACGGGCTATTTTGATAGATAAGGCTATTAAAGTCTAGGCTCGTTTTGTTTATTTCGGCAGCCGCGACACGAACGTGCAATTCGACGTTGATCTTAGAAAGCTTGGCTAGAGTGTCTGAAGTCTCGATGTTGTCTACTGCCCCTTCGAGTCCCGGTATCACAGGAGTCGCCGAGACGTAGGGGATTCTGTTAGCGGCCTTGTCGAGTGAGCGAGCATGTGTAGTTGCGAAGCCGAAGGTCGAGTCGAAGTTAGCCAAGGGAAAGCCATCATTAATAATGTTTGTAAAGTTCCATGTAAGCGTGTTCTGGTGGATTTGAACTATTCCAACTGTTGGCCAAGCCGGTGGGGGAATGAATGCATTGGGCGCCGCTGTTATCAACATTGGTGTTGGAGTTGACAGGTTTGTCGGAGAGGTCATGCTGCTCCTCCATCCGAGTCCATGTTCGGTATTCATGAAAGGTGGAAACACTTGAGTTGTGCCTAGTGCGTTTCGCGCAATCTGCTGCTTCTGTCGATTGAGCCGTCGGTGCAACGGTTGTTTGATGATTGAGCTGGACTTAGAACTTGGAATCTTAGAAACATCTTTGCGGGAATCTGTCCTTTGTTTCGGTCTGCCGACTTTCCTCTGCTGCCCGGGAGTACATTCTACACGAAGAATCGTACAACGTGCGCATTTCGGATCGGTTTGTCGTATGCGTTGGCATTTTGCTTTTTGCCTCCTGCAGAGCTCACAGGAAAAGCGTGTCTGTGACGGATGAATGTGGTCGAGAGCCATACTACTCTAATAAGGAGGGTTCGCGATACCGAGGGTTACCGAGATGGCGCGGATGGAGAAGAGAGGCTGGGAGAGGCGACGCCGGGGGGAAGGGGCGCGTTTAATGCTCCGCGGAGGGTTTTTGAAACTAGTAGTTAAGGGCCCAAGCCTAATTGTGAAGCTTATAAATCAGAAAGTGTCCCGACCAATTACTTAGTGCCTGGTATTTATAGCATTGAAATTAAGTTAGAGCGATCCACGGTGACCCATGATTCCAACGCTACAAATCCATACTGGGGTGATATCTGATGTTTAATAATCATTCCGTTCAGCCATGTACGGTACTAGGTATATCCCTAGTTTGGGTTCGGGACACCAGCCGATGGGGTATGAGACTGACTTGGCCATTGGCTACGTAGTACTGAGAAAGTCGTCTTTACTGACTTATCCGGAGGGTTCATGGGAAGAAATTGGGTACTGTTTCGTTTACCTTCCGACTAAGGAGGGTTTCCCCCATATTGTTACCCAGGTAGCCAGGCTACGATAGTGCACGCAATGAGATCTAGAACGAGTAATGAAACGTAAGCTAGGCGATTGATGAGCTCTGTTCAGTTAATTGGTATATATATATAAGTACACATACATCTATCAAGTCTCCCAACCGTGTTAAGTCTCTTTCGCACCGCGAAACTCCGTTTCTTTAATCATATTTTCTCGATCTTCGAAATGAACCCCAGTTCATCAACTAGCGACACAAGGCGCACCATCGCTGGCGAATCAAAAGATACCGACGACGAGACAGAAAAGGAATCCATTCAACATGTCCAGTCGACATGGCACATGGCACCCGAGTTGCACAAAATGAGAGAACGAGACGAAGCCGGTGGAGAGAAGCCACGAAAGCTGGGCGTCGCCTGGCAAAACCTCACTGTCAAAGGCGTTGGCGGTAATGCCACATTCAAGGAAAACGTTGTCTCCCAGCTTTTCCCCTTCCACAAGGGTAGCAATGATGCCCAACTGAAGACAATCATTCAAGATTCATACGGATGTGTTAAGCCAGGAGAGATGTTGCTCGTGCTGGGACGCCCCGGGGCTGGCTGCACGACATTGCTGAGCGTACTTGCCAATAATCGACTAGGCTACGAGGAAGTCACTGGAGATGTTAGCTATGGTAATATGTCCGCCGTGGAAGCCCAACAGTACCAGGGCCATATCATCATGAACTCAGAGGAGGAAATTTTCTTCCCTACCTTAACTGTCGAAGATACCATCAGCTTCGCCGCTCGCATGAAGGTTCCCTATCAACTGCCACCTGGAATCACGACTCATGAAGAATATGTTCTGTTCTATAAAGACTTTCTCCTTCGATCTGTCGGAATATCTCATACCAAACGAACAAAGGTCGGAGACGCTTTCATCAGAGGTGTCTCAGGAGGCGAGAGGAAACGGGTGTCTATTCTTGAATGCCTAACTACTCGTGCGAGTGTATTCTGCTGGGATAATTCCACAAGAGGCCTCGATGCTAGTACAGCACTCGAGTGGATTAAGGCAATCAGAGTAATGACCGATGTCCTCGGCCTTACTACTCTGGTCACACTCTATCAGGCAGGTAACGGCATCTATGAGCATTTCGATAAGGTCCTCGTTCTCGATGAGGGAAAGCAAATATTCTACGGACCGCGGAAAGATGCGGTCCCATTCATGGAGGGCCTGGGTTTTATGCGAGACCCAGGTTCCAACCAAGGAGATTTCCTGACGGGTGTAACAGTTCCTACCGAGCGCCGTATTGCCCCTGGATATGAAGACAAGTTCGCACATACCGCCGATGAGATCCTCACTGCATACGAGCGATCGGAAGTCAAAATGGGAATGCTGGAAGAGTGCCAAATCTACCCAAATAGCAAGGAAGCCGCTGAAAACACAGCTACCTTTAAGGAAATGGTGTCTCGTGAGAAGCACAGGGGCGCATCCAAGAAGTCTCCTGTCACTGCTGATTTCATCACCCAGGTCAAGGCCGCCATCCTCAGAGAGTACCAGCTCAAACGGGGCGATAAGGCGACGCTATTTATGAAACAAGGCGCTACACTCATTCAAGCTCTCCTCGGTGGCTCTCTATTCTATTCTGCTCCTAACAACTCGACCGGCCTTTTCCTAAAGGGTGGTGCTTTGTTCTTCTCCATTCTATACAATGCTCTTATAGCTCTATCAGAGGTTACCGACTCATTCACTGGCAGACCTGTTTTAGCAAAGCACCGCTCCTTTGCCCTGTACCACCCAGCGGCTATTTGTATTGCCCAAATAGTCGCAGACTTTCCTATACTTCTATTCCAAGTAACACATTTTGGTCTTGTTCTGTATTTCATGGTTGGTCTGAAGACCTCGGCTGGGGCCTTTTTCACTTACTTATTCACTAACTTTGTCACTGCGATGTCCATGACGGCCTTTTTCCGACTCGTTGGCGCCGCATTCCCTACCTTTGACGCTGCGACAAAGGTCTCCGGCCTTTCGATTGTAGCGTTATTTGTTTACATGGGATATATGATTATCAAGCCCCTGATGCATCCGTGGTTTGTGTGGATCTTTTGGATCAACCCCATGGCATATGCTTTCGAAGCTCTTCTTGGAAATGAATTTCACGACCAGAATATACCGTGCTATGGCCCCAACCTTATTCCCAGTGGCCCCGGCTACATTGATGGGGAAGGTGGCCAATCGTGTGCTGGTGTTGTTGGCGCAGCACCCGGTGCAGCGAGCCTTACAGGCGATGATTATCTTGCAACCATGTCATTCAGCCATGGCCACATATGGCGCAACGTCGGCATAATTTGCGCCTGGTGGGTGCTCTATGTCGGGCTCACCATTATCTTTACCTCTAGGTGGAAATCGCTTGGAGAAGGTAGCCGCAGGCTCCTTATTCCTCGTGAGCAACAGCACAGATCGAGGCATCTTTTGCAGTCCGGTGACGAGGAAGCGCGAGATGGGAAGTCCACTGTCAACTCCAGGTCTGATACATCAACAGAAAATATTGGTGATAATCTTCTCCGTAATAAAGCAATCTTTACCTGGAAAGATTTGACATATACTGTTAAAACCCCTGACGGTGATCGCATCCTTCTTGATAACGTCCAAGGTTATGTCAAACCGGGTATGCTTGGGGCTCTAATGGGCACATCTGGTGCTGGCAAGACGACACTACTTGACGTTCTCGCACAACGCAAAACTTCAGGTACTATCCATGGATCTATTCTAGTTGATGGTCGGCCTCTTCCGATCTCATTCCAACGTTCAGCCGGTTATGTTGAACAGTTAGATATTCATGAACCTTTAGCGACTGTCCGTGAGGCTCTTGAATTCTCAGCTCTCCTACGCCAGTCTCGCGATACACCCACTGAAGAAAAATTACGATATGTCGATACAATCGTTGACTTGCTAGAACTGAATGACCTTGAACATACGCTTATTGGTTCCCCAGGAACTGGTCTCTCAGTGGAACAACGCAAGCGGCTTACTATTGCTGTTGAATTGGTAGCAAAACCAAGTATCCTGATCTTCCTCGATGAGCCCACGTCAGGATTAGATGGTCAGTCTGCCTATAATACTGTTCGTTTTCTTCGCAAACTTGCAGAAGCTGGACAAGCCGTCTTGGTGACGATACATCAACCATCAGCTCAATTATTTACGCAATTTGATAAGCTACTGTTGTTAACTGCAGGTGGCAAAACAGTATATTTCGGAGCTATCGGCCAGAATGCGAGCACCGTTAAGGAGTACTTCGGCCGCTATGGATCCCCTTGCCCTCCTGAGGCTAATCCCGCTGAGCACATGATAGATGTTGTTTCAGGGAAAGGCGAGGGTCAAGATTGGAACCAGATCTGGTTGCAGTCACCAGAGCATAGAAAGCTCTCCGAAGAACTGGATAACATGGTTGCAGAGGCTCTCGACCGAACCACAACAGTTAATGATGACCAGTATGAGTTTGCGGCTTCACTGTGGACACAAACTAAGCTTGTGACGCATCGCATGAATATCTCACTCTTCCGCAACACCGAATACCTCAACAACAAATTCGCCATGCATATAAGTCTAGCACTGTTGAACGGCTTTACTTTCTGGATGATTGGAGACTCACTTACAGACCTACAGCAGAATCTCTTTACTGTGTTTAATTTTATTTTTGTGGCGCCAGGGGTCATTTCCCAACTCCAACCTCTTTTCATTGACCGTCGAGATATCTTTGAGGCACGCGAGAAGAAGAGCAAAATGTATCACTGGGCTCCTTTTGTCACAGGCCTGATAGTCTCCGAGTTTCCCTACTTGCTTGTTTGCGCATTGCTATATTATGTCTGCTGGTACTTTACTGTCGGCCTTCCTACCTCACCATATCACGCTGGCAGTGTCTTTTTTGTTGTGGTAATATCCTCCAGTCTATCTTCCAACGACGCCCAACCCTTTATTTAGACACGAGCTAACATTTGTCTCAGGTAATGTACGAGTGCCTCTACACAGCAATTGGGCAAATGATTGCCGCCTATACCCCCAATGCCGTATTTGCATCCCTTGTCAACCCTCTCGTGATCACGACTCTAGTCTCGTTCTGCGGTGTTATGATCCCATACAGCCAAATCGAGCCATTCTGGAGATACTGGTACGTTATCTGCTATTTTATGTTGTATGATGACCCACCATACTTGAGCAGTGATCTAACAATGGCCTTTAAAACATAGGATGTACTATATCGACCCCTTCAACTACCTGATGAGTTCCCTGCTCGTATTTACCACGTGGGATAAGCCCGTTCATTGCACACCACATGAACTGGCCGTATTTGATCCGGCTCCCAATCAAACCTGTGGTGAGTACCTCGATGTGTATCAACGCAGCAGCATAGGGATGGCTGCGAACCTCCTTAATCCACATGCCACTGCAGCTTGTCACGTCTGCCAATATACTGAGGGTGGAGATTACCTTCGCACACTGAACCTCGCAGAAGGGTATTTTGGCTGGAGGAATGCCGGTATTGTTGTTGTGTTTGTGATTGGTATCTATGGACTAGTGTTCCTCATGATGAAACTCCGGACTAAGGCTACCAAGAAGGCTGAGTCTTAGAATAGGCAGATGATCAGAACGAAAATTATTAATAGTCTACTAGTTAGTACCTATAGCCAGTGGATGTTTCATCAGTGGATTGATCTGGGACCAGTTCAACAAAGGGTGGTGAGGACTACTACCTAACAAAGATCATCATTAATTCCTTCCCAATGGGGGGTGAAAAGGGCAATACCAAAGGAAGTATACTTGTGTCAAGTTGTGACTTATTGTCAGCTATACTAAAATGATGCGGTACATTGCATTGTAAAACTGATCTTTGTGTGATCAATCTCGATCTTTAAATTATTGTCAAATTCTTGCTCCTCATGGATAGTACCCTGAGGGCTTAATGGTAGGCCAAAGTTACGAAGCATATATGGAGATAGGTGCCAAATTAAGTTGAATATGTGCACGAGATCTCCATCCTTTTCATCCCCTCTAGAGCTGCGCGGTAACCTCAACAGCAAGAGCAGACGAGATATTGAGATATGCCGAAGCGTCATATGTCGTTAATGTACGGGTATAATGACCCAGTATTATGTTTTTTTTTCTACATATACCAATGAATACCCAGTTCTGGGCAAATGCCGTGGGTTATTCAATATCCAGACGCTATCGAACCTCTGTTTCATGGAGGCAGCCCATGCAAGACGATATTGGGTTAAGTTGGTTTATGCCTCCCAGTCACAGCTCAAATATCTCTAGAAGGAATGTGCAATACCAAGCCACATTATCCATAGCTGCAGCATATGGGATAGTTGGTCATCGACTGTGCTCTGGTACAAGCAAGTACTGCTAACAAGAGTCCCTTCGTAGGTCGACAGAAAGCTGGATTTTTTGATACGGAGTATTGCTTTCCGATCATACTCGTTCTATGTATTGGAGACTGATTCTATGCAAACCTCCAGTTTCATATGAAAGAGGCGTTATACCGAGCAAAATACGAATACATGGAATAGAATCCATATACTTCGAGAAGTAACCAGAGAACAGAAAAAGACGAAGAAAGATAGGGCAGCAACCCGACTAAACCCGACCGAGGCCAAAACGATGGTGTCATCGGAAGCGAGCCCCACCGGAGCCAAACAGAAGGCGAGTCATCCCAAACGCCGGCAGATTTTCGATCTGATAAGCGGCCAAAATTTCGCCTCACTCCGATCTTCCCTCTTTCCTTCTCCTCACTACTTACTATAAACCAGGTGAAGCGCATCGCAAGTTTCTACTTTTCGTTTCGCCACTTCCATCTCATCTCAAAACACCCACAGATTCAAACGAAACTCGTCACCAAATTACAATTCCCCGAGATTTCCACTCCCAACCCACAGCCAGAGCCAACGCCAAAGGCCCGCCCCCAAACCCCGCAGAAAGAGAGGAGTCAAAGCAAAGAATCAAAAAGTCAAGATGTCAACCCTAATTGAAATTCCCTCCGAGGAAGAATTCGCCTCTCACATCAAATCCCTGCCCCCGACAACCCTATCGATTCTCTACTTCCACGCCCCTTGGGCCGCGCCCTGCGCGCAAATGCGCGCTGTGCTCTCCGCCCTCGCATCTCAATACCCCGCCACAACACCCCCAACAACCTCCTTCATCAGCATCAACGCCGAAGAACTCCCCGACATTTCCGAAGACTACGACGTCACTGCCGTCCCCTTCGTAGTCCTTACCCGCAACGGCGAAGTCCTCGAATCCATCTCCGGCAGCGAAGCCACCCGCGTCCGTGACGCCGTCGAACGCCACGCCGGCTCAAAAGCCTCCACCGGCACGTCCGCCACAATCCCCCCGCCGTTGGCCGCTGTGCCCCGCGAGACGGGCCCCACGACGGCTACACAGCCGCCGGCCGGTGCTGCGAACGGGGATGCGCTAACGCAGGAGCAGTCGAAGGAGGCGCTATTTGCGCGACTCGCGGAGCTGGTGAAGGCGGCGCCGGTGATGCTGTTTATGAAAGGGACGCCGAGTGCGCCGCAGTGTGGGTTCAGTAAGCAGCTTGTGGCGATTCTGCGTGAGAGAAGTGTTAAGTATGGGTTCTTTAATATCTTGGCCGATGAGGATGTGAGGCAGGGGTTGAAGGAGTTTGCGGAGTGGCCTACGTTCCCGCAATTGTGGGTTAGTGGGGAATTGGTTGGAGGTTTGGATATTGTGAGTTCTTCTTTCTTTCTTTCTTTCTCTTTTTTTTTTTTTTTTCCCC